>NW_025265596.1:0-1529 GCF_018294505.1 Triticum aestivum
AGGAGCATGAGTTTGTCACTGAAACTGAAAGAGTGCCATCTTCTGCACCAACAAAAGAACATCTCCGAATGTTGGAATTCTGAAAGCATTGAGGCATAATCTGTTAATTCTTCATGTTGTTGGCCTACATCAGAGGTCCATGCAATACAGATGAATTTGCATCTAACTTTTTGAGGCGGTCAATGGACAGAAATCGGTAAAGAAGGGGGATATACACTTTACGAGCGTAATGGCTTTGTGTCTCATGATATAACTATAACGCCAAAAGATATCTCTTGATTTTCTGAAAGCATGCAACGCAGATGCTCGACGGGTGCACCATGCTGAAAACCAAAAATGCGTGTTGTATTTCGATTTTTAAATCAGAAGTGTATGTGCCATGCTTCCCTGCTGCCTTTTAGCTCCCATTTAACACACCAAACTTTGACTTCCTTTTTCTTTTGAATCTGGTGATGCATTGAGTTTTTAACTGTAAAATTTCATTAAGTTCACACGAAAGGTTCGGGTTAGGAGGATGAGTTTGTCACTGAAACTGAAAGAGTGCCATCTTCTGCACCAACAAAAGAACATCTCCGAATGTTGGAATTCTGAAAGCATTGAGGCATAATCTGTTAATTCTTCATGTTGTTGGCCTACATCAGAGGTCCATGCAATACAGATGAATTTGCATCTAACTTTTTGAGGCGGTCAATAGACAGAAATCGGTAAAGAAGGGGGATATACACTTTACGAGCGTCATGGCTTTGCGGCTCATGATATAACTATAACGCCAAAAGATATCTCTTGATTTTCTGAAAGCATGCAACGCAGATGCTCGGCGGGTGCACCATGCTGAAAACCAAAAATGCCTGTTGTATTTCGATTTTTAAATCAGAAGTGTATGTGCCATGCTTCCCTGCTACCTTTTAGCTCCCAGTTAACACACTAAACTTTGACTTCCTTTTTCTTTTGAATCTGGTGATGCATTGAGTTTTTAACTGTAAAATTTTATTAAGTTCACACGAAAGGTTCGGGTTAGGAGCATGAGTTTGTCACTGAAACTGAAAGAGTGCCATCTTCTGCACCAACAAAAGAACATCTCCGAATGTTGGAATTCTGAAAGCATTGAGGCATAATCTGTTAATTCTTCATGTTGTTGGCCTACATCAGAGGTCCATGCAATACAGATGAATTTGCATCTAACTTTTTGAGGCGGTCAATGGACAGAAATCGGTAAAGAAGGGGGATATACACTTTACGAGCGTAATGGCTTTGTGTCTCATGATATAACTATAACGCCAAAAGATATCTCTTGATTTTCTGAAAGCATGCAACGCAGATGCTCGACGGGTGCACCATGCTGAAAACCAAAAATGCGTGTTGTATTTCGATTTTTAAATCAGAAGTGTATGTGCCATGCTTCCCTGCTGCCTTTTAGCTCCCATTTAACACACCAAACTTTGACTTCCTTTTTCTTTTGAATCTGGTGATGCATTGAGTTTTTAACTGTAAAATTTCATTAAGTTCACACGAAAGGTTCGGGTTAGGAG
>NW_025265597.1:0-1529 GCF_018294505.1 Triticum aestivum
CCTGTTAGCCCGCTACAGCCCGGTTTACCGGAGTCCTGCTAGCCCAGTGCTACAGCCCGGACCCACTTGCTGATGACCGACACGTTCGAAGCTGGGTCATGGATGCCTGTCCCTGTAAGTCTGTGCCACTTTGGGTTTACGACTAGTCATGTCAGCCCGGGCTCTTTATCATATGGATGCTAGCGACACTATCATATACGTGAGCCAAAAGGCGCAAACGGTCCCGGGCAAAGGTAAGGCGACACCCGTGGGAATACCGTGCGTGAGGCCACAAAGTGATATGAAGTGTTACCGGCTAGATCGATGTGACATCGAGTTGGGGTCCTGACAGCGTTGGCATCAGAGCCGGACTGCCTGTAGGTTCTTCAAGCCAAACTGGTCGATGTTGAGTCTAGAAATTCTTTAGTTATATGTAGGGGAATTGTTTGTGGGATGGAACGTAAGGCTCTTTTACTCCTTATACCTTATGACATTCTGATCTGAGTCAGTCCATTCTTCCACCGGGGGTTAAGGAATTAGGATCTGTTCTCTCTATTAGGATCACGTGTTACTAATCAGTAGTACCTTATAAGTTTGATGGTTACAAGCCTAGTTCAGTTCTACTACCACATTATGATGTAAGAATGGTTTCAAGACTTGATATGATGATTTTGAGTGTGTACAAAATCCTTTGTCAAATGTCTCAATATCCTTTTTGAGCATTTACAGCTGTTATGCTGCCAAAATTTTGCTAGAAATTCTAATGCCTTTGCATTATAATTGTGCTTTCAGATGGCCACTCGCGACCTCAATCAAGTGGTTCGCCTGACTCGGTGCCTAGATGTACCCGGCCATACTGCTAAGTTGGTCAGGGTAATGACTGAGGCTGGATACCGCTGGTATCCTGAGTACACGGTCGAAGAGCAATTCCGAGACTTTAATCAAAGCCAGTATCTCTGCACTGTCAGAATATTTCCATCTTATCCTGGATCCACTGAGCCTCTTCACTGCTCCTATGGACTCGGGGTTACTATCGAGATGGCTATGCAGGATGCCGCCTACTCTATGATGACCATTATGCGAGTCAGATCTGGTCTATTTCGGGACTCTGATTTCCGGTATATGCCAGGATCACTTCCGGGAGCACAAGGATATTTTCAGGCTATATATGCTGACTCCACTCAGGAGGATTCACGGACTCGCACCACTGCTGAGATGCTCGAGGATAAGGACCGTGAAAACCGGGCCTTAAGGTTAGAGCTCTTCAATACCCGTGCTGACCACTGGGCCACTTTGACTCGGTTCGCACCGGCGGTGCAAGCTGGATTTTCAGATATGCGCGATCTCTATCCTGTGAGATCTGCTCTGCCGGACGTGATGGTTTGGCGTGATGTAGGAGGCATCACCCCACCTCGCGGTCCCCGCAGGCCACCGTTTGCTGGTCCAAGACCTCATCCTAGCCCCTATGGTCCACAAGCTCCGCGAGACCGTCTGTTTCCGGATGATCATGTTGAACTTCCGGGCTATGGAGGTGACTTCTACGAGGACTA
>NW_025265598.1:0-1529 GCF_018294505.1 Triticum aestivum
AAAACGGTGAATAACAGTCCACAAAACAGGTCAGAATTGGACAAAACTGTGAGTGTTGACGACGGACACATAAACGCACCCCGGGGTTCATCAATCGTGGAAAGCGCTTTGGGTCCCCAAAACGCTGAGTAATAGTGCTCGAAACCGCGAGTAATTGTCCATGAAACGAAAATCGCTTTGGGACCCCAAAACGGTGAGTAATAGTCCATGAAACGGGCAGGAAACGGCCGAAACCGCGAGTGTTGATGATCGACACGTAAGCGCACCTTGGAGTTCGATAACCATGGAAATCACTCCGGGACCCCGGAATGGTGTGTAAGAGTGCATGAAGCGGGCCAGAATCGGCCAAAACTACGAGTGTTGATGATCAACACGTAAACACACCTTGGGGTTCAACAACTATGGAAATCGCTTCGGGACCCGAAAACGATGAGTAATAGTCCACGAAACAGGTCAGAATTGGACAAAACTGTGAGTGTTGACAACTGACACATAAACGCACCCCGGGGTTCATCAATCGTGGAAATCGCTCTGGGTCCCCAAAACGGCGAGTAATAGTCCACGAAACGGACAAGAATCGGCCAAATATGTGAGTGTTGATGATCGACACGTAAACGCACCCCGAGGTTCGTCAATCGTGGAAATGACTCCGGGACCCCAAAACAGAGTAATAGTCCAAGAAACGGGCCAGAATCAGCCCGAACTGTGATTGTTGATGACCGACACGTAAGCGCACCTTGGAGTTCGACAACCATGGAAATCGCTTTGGGGCCCAAAAACGGTGAGTAATAGACCATGAAACGGGCCAGAATCGGCCACAACTGCAAGTGTTGATGACCAACACGTAAGCACACCTTGGGGTTCAACAACTATGAAAATCGCTTCGTGACCCCAAAACGTTGAGTAATAGTCCACGAAACGGGTCAGAGTTGGACAAAACTGTGAGAGTTGAAGACCAACACATAAACGCATCCCGGGGTTCATCAATCGTGGAAATCGCTCTGGGTCCCCAAAACGGCGAGTAATAGTCCACGAAACGGACAAGAATCGGCCAAATATGTGAGTGTTGATGATCGACACGTAAACGCACCCCGAGGTTCGTCAATCGTGGAAATGACTCCGGGACCCCAAAAAGAGTAATAGTCCAAGAAACGGGCCAGAATCAGCCCGAACTGGGATTGTTGATGACCGACACATAAGCGCACCTTGGAGTTCGACAACCATGGAAATCGCTTTGGGGCCCAAAAACGGTAAGTAAGAGTCCATGAAACGGGCCAGAATCAGCCAAAACTGCAAGTGTTGATGACCAACACGTAAGCACACCTTGGGGTTCAACAACTATGAAAAACGCTTCGGGACCCCAAAACGGTGAATAACAGTCCACAAAACAGGTCAGAATTGGACAAAACTGTGAGTGTTGACGACGGACACATAAACGCACCCCGGGGTTCATCAATCGTGGAAAGCGCTTTGGGTCCCCAAAACGCTGAGTAATAGTGCTCGAAACCGCGAGTAATTGTCCATGAAAC
>NW_025265599.1:0-1529 GCF_018294505.1 Triticum aestivum
GACTCGGATCGTGTAACACTTAGATGACCAAAGGGATGTCAAATCTGAGTGGGAGTTCATTATAATTTGATTAGATGAACTTAATTATCATGAACTTAGTCTAAAATTTTACAATATGTCTTGTAGATCAAATGGCCAACGTAGTCCTCAACTTCAACGCGTTCCTAGAGAAAACCAAGCTGAAAGACGATGGCAGCAACTATACGGACTGGGTCCGGAACCTGAGGATCATCCTCATAGCTGCCAAGAAAGATTATGTCCTACAAGCACCGCTAGGTGATGCACCTGTTCTCCCTGCAGAACAAGACGTTATGAACGCTTGGCAGGCACGTTCTGATGACTACTCCCTCGTTCAGTGCGGCATGCTTTACAGCTTAGAGCCGGGGCTCCAAAAGCGTTTTGAGAGACATGGAGCATATGAGATGTTCGAAGAGCTGAAAATGGTTTTCCAAGCTCATGCCCGGGTCGAGAGATATGAAGTCTCTAACAAATTCTTCAGCTGTAAGATGGAGGAAAATAGTTCTGTCAGTGAGCACATACTCACTATGTCTGGGTTACATAACCGCTTGACTCAGCTGGGAGTTAATCTCCCGGATGATGCGGTCATTGACAGAATCCTCCAGTCGCTTCCACCGAGCTACAAGAGCTTTGTGATGAACTTCAATATGCAGGGGATGGAAAAGACCATTCCTGAAGTATTTGCTATGCTGAAATCAGCAGAGGTAGAAGTCAGAAAGGAACATCAAGTGTTGATGGTCAATAAAACCACTAAGTTCAAGAAGGGCAAGGGTAAAAAGAACTTCAAGAAGGACGGCAAGGTAGTTGCCGCGCCCAGCAAGCAAGCTGCCGGGAAGAAGCCAAAGAATGGACCCAAGCCCGAGACTGAGTGTTTTTATTGCAAGGAAAGTGGTCACTGGAAGCGGAACTGCCCCAAATACTTAGTGGACAAGAAGGCCGGCAAAACCAAAGGTATATTTGATATACATGTAATTGATGTGTACCTTACCAGTAATCGTAGCAACTCCTGGGTATTTGATACCGGTGCCGTTGCTCATATTTGTAACACACAACAGGAGCTGCGGAATAAACGGAGACTGGCGAAGGACGAGGTGACGATGCGCGTCGGGAATGGTTCCAAGGTCGATGTGATCGCCGTCGGCACGCTACCTCTACATTTACCTACGGGATTAGTTTTGAACCTCAATAATTGTTATTTTGTGCCAAGTTTGAGCATGAACATTGTATCAGGATCTCGTTTAATTCGAGATGGCTACTCATTTAAATCCGAGAATAATGGTTGTTCTATTTATATGAGAGATATGTTTTATGGTCATGCTCCGATGGTGAATGGTTTATTCTTTATGAATCTCGAGCGTAATGCTACACATATTCATAGTGTAAGTACCAAAAGATGTAAGATTGATAGTGATAGTCCCACATACTTGTGGCACTGCCGCCTCGGTCACATAGGTGTCAAACGCATGAAGAAGCTCCATGCTGATGGACTTTTAGAGTCTCTTGATTACGAA
>NW_025265600.1:0-1529 GCF_018294505.1 Triticum aestivum
TGAAAAGATGCCTAGGGCCAGTGTCACCTTTGGCTATACACACAGATGCATGTAAGGGGCTTGAAAATTCAGTGAAAAATGTTTTCCCACATGCTGAGCAGAGGGAGTGCTTCGGTCATTTGTGGATGAATTTGATCAAAAAATTTAGAGGAGAAGAATTTGGGCGCATGTGGCCAGCAGCAAGATCTTACACTAGACAGACACACAAATATCATCTTGATAAGATAATGGCAGCATGTGATGAGTTTGGTCCATGGCTGAACACCTACCATTCTTTGTTATGGTACAGGTCAGCATTCAACACTGCCATCAAGTGTGACCACATCAACAACAATTTGGCAGAGAGTTTCAACAATAAGGTGAAGGAGTTAAAAGATTTGCCTGTGCATGACATGGTTGACCAAATTAGGATCATGCTCATGCGGTTGTGGGAATTGAGAAGAAGGATAGGTGATTGTCTGCAAGGTGATAAACTTCCAGCAGTGGTACAACAGGTGGTCAATAGGAGCAGAAGTCTTTCACATTTGTTTGTTGAAAAATCTTCACCTTGGGGTGCTGAAGTTAGAGATAACAAAACTGGAAGGAGACATGTTGTTAACACTGAATTGCATGATTGCACTTGCCTCGAGTGGCAACACACTGGTAAACCATGTGAGCATGCCATTCTTTTCTTAGCATCCCAACCGAAGATAAACATGCACCCATATCTGCATGAATATTATTCGGTAGCAAGATTCAAAGCTGCATATGCTACTCCAATTCCAGCACTTACAGATCAGTCTCAGTGGCCTGAAGTGGACATTGAATTTTCCATGTGTCCTCCCTTGATGAAAAGAAAGGCTGGCAGGCCTAAACAGAGTAGATTCAAGGCATGGTTTGAGAAAGGTGGGAGTAGTAGGAAGGGAAAGAAAGATGAAAAGCCAAAAAGGGCCCAAAAAGGTAAAAAAATAGATGCAAGTTGTGCCAGAAACATGGGCACAGAGTGGGATCTATCAAATGCCGTTACACTCCTGATAAGCCAAAGTATGTTCTTGTTTATTTGTCTGTGTTTTGATTTGGTGCTTTTTCCCAATTAGTATATCTATAACATTTTCTGCACAGGAGGAAGCGAGCAAGTCAGCCCCTTGTTGTTGAACAGTGTTGGCCAACCAAAAAAGCAAGAGTCAATGGCGGTAGAAAGAAGAGAAGTGTGCCTGAGCCTGAGCAGACTGAAGAAAATCCTGCTGCAGTCAACATTCAGACTGAAGAAACTGATGTGGAGGTGCACACCGAAGAAACTGAATTTGAGCGTGTCGAGGTTCAGACTGAAGAAACTGAACCTGAGCGTGTCGAGGTTCAGACTGAAGAAACCCATGTTGAGGTACACACCAAAGAAACTGAAACTGTTGTCAACATTGAGACTGAAGACACTGATCACGAGGGTATTGGCGAGGTGTTGAAAAGACCAGTGAAGAAAACCAAGATGATCAGTGAACTTGTGTGTGTAGTAGAACCAAAAATAAGAAGGGCTAAGGCGAAGAAGGGCACAC
>NW_025265601.1:0-1529 GCF_018294505.1 Triticum aestivum
GGAGGCTCGAAGCATGTCTTCTAGAATTTGGTTGACGCGTTCCACTTGACCACTTGACTGAGGGTGGAAAGCGGTGCTAAAGAAGAGACGGGTTCCCATAGCATTTTGGAAGCTTTCCCAAAATCGAGAGGTGAAAAGACTTCCTCGATCCGAGTTAATTTCCAAAGGAACACCATGGAGAGACACTATTCGGGAGATGTACAAGTCTGCCAGCTGACTAGCGGTTATACTCTCACGAACTGGTAAGAATTGAGCTACTTTGGAAAGACGATCGACCACGACGAAAATAGCATTATTCCCTCTCTTGGTCCTGGGAAAACCGGTAATAAAATCCATACTAATTTTATCCCATTTCCATTCAGGAATAGCTAAGGGTTGAAGGGTGCCGGCAGGCCGTTGATGCTCTGCTTTTACACGACGACAGACGTCGCAATTAGCAATATACTGAGCGATTTCTCTCTTCATCCTAGTCCACCAGAACCTCTGGCGTAGGTCCTGATACATCTTAGTACTACCGGGATGAATGGTGAGAGGAGATTCATGAGCTTCCTTAAGGATTAATCGCCTTAGGTTGCGCACCTTGGGAACCACTAGTCGATCCCCGAAGTATACGACTCCTTGATCATTAACGGAGAAACAATTCGCAATTCCTTTCTGAATGTTTCTCTTGATGCGGGAGATTCCCGGATCTACCTTCTGTGCTTTGATAATTTGATCCGTAAGGGTAGGTTTTGCCACCAAGGTGGAGAGAAAACCTTGAGGTACAATGTGATGGTTAAGCTTCCGAAATTCCTCATGGAGAAGCGGTTGACTTTGTTGTAACATCAGGTTGTTACAATAAGATTTACGACTTAGCGCATCAGCCATGACGTTGGCTTTCCCTGGGGTATAGGTTATTCCTAAGTCGAAGTCTGTGATCAACTCAACCCAACGTCTCTGCCTGAGATTCAAATCCGGTTGGGTGAAGATGTACTTCAGACTTTGGTGATCAGTGAATATTTCACAACGATTACCGAGGAGGTAATGTCGCCAGGTCTTAAGTGCATAGACTACGGCTGCAAGCTCTAGATCATGGGTAGGATAATTCTCCTCATGTGGGTGCAATTGCCGTGAAGCGTAAGCAATTACGTGTCGATCTTGCATGAGAATGCAACCTAGTCCTTGTCGCGAGGCGTCGCAGTAGATAACAAAGTCTTTGGAGAAGTCTGGCGGTACCAGTACAGGAGCAGAGGTCAGGCGTCTTTTCAGTTCCTGAAAGCTGTGCTCACATTGTGGAGTCCATTCGAACTTCTTATCTTTCTTGAGGAGTTCGGTTAGAGGTTTAGCAACTTTGGAGAAGTTCTCGACAAAGCGACGGCAATAGCTCGCTAAGCCTAGAAAACTCCGAACTTGCTTGACCGATTCGGGTGGAGTCCAATCAAGGACGGCTTGAACTCGCTCAGGGTTAACAGCAATACCTTTACCAGATATTACATGACCCAGATAGGTCACTTCTGACAACCAGAATTCACATTTTGAAAATTTGGCAT
>NW_025265602.1:0-1529 GCF_018294505.1 Triticum aestivum
TTCTCTCGTTTGCACACCGCAGCTGCCACTTTGCCGACGACCGGAGCTCGCTGCCGCCGGCCATGCTGCCGTCGCGGCCATGGCCTGTTTCGGTCGCGTCCGAGCACGGCACCGTGCTCCCAGCATCCTCAGGAGCTCGGCGAGCCCCTTAACCATCCCTCCCGTCCTCTGTGGCCTCGCCCCGCTCGAACCCGAAGCTCCGGCCGCCGCCGCAAGCCCCACTCCGGCGAGTGCTGACCACCCCGCGTCCTTCCGTCGCCTTCTCCGGATGCGCACGAGCACTGGGAACCCACAGAGCCTCTCCGCGCGGCGTTTGGACGCCGGAGCAAGAAACCCGAGGGTCTCCGCCGTCTCGGCCTCGCCGGCGTCAAGCCGCCGGCGGGTTAGGCCCCGCTGACCAGGGGTTTGACCCCCCCTGGGTCGATGACAGGTGGGGCCAGCCCCCCTGTTAATTAGTTTAGTCTATTTTAACTAATTACCCCTCTGCTGACACTGACATGCGGGCCCAGGCTCTAATTAAATTAGGTTAGTTAGTTAGTCACTGACGTGTGGACCCCACACGTCAGGTTTGACTCTGGGCGACCCAGTTGACCTGCTGACGTCATGATGATGTCAGGCTGACGCAATAAGTATTTTCTGGATTTAAAAATAATCAGGAAATTCCAGAAAATAGCTAAAACTTCAATAAATCATAGAAATTCAACCGTAACTCCAAATTAAATAATTTATATATGAAAAATTATCAGAAAAATTCAAGGAATCCATCTGTGCCATTTTCATGCATGTTAGAACAACTTATCACTACTGTTTAGGGCAAATGAAGTGAATGACATTTAAATAACCACATATGGAGTTTGAATTTGAATCTTGGATTCAAACCAACTTCATTTAATCTGGTTTTAGGTGCATTAGCCCAAAACACATTCATATTGCCATGTCATAGCATGCATCATATTGTGCATTGCATTGATTGTGTTCCTTTCTGTGTTGCCGGTATTTGTCCCCTCTCGATAGACGTGTACCGACGATGTGATCGATGACACCAATGAAGAGCTATATTATCTTCAGAAGTGCCAGGCAAGCAAAACCCCCCTTGTTCATTCCGATAAAATCCCACTCTCTCGCTCCTGCTCTCTTTTACTGCATTAGGACAACAACGACATATTTGATACTTGCTGCGGTAGCTGAACCCTTTATCCTTTGCATGACCTGTCATTGCCACAGTAAATAGATGAAACCCACTAGCATGAGTAGGAGTTGTTTGAGCCCTGTTGTGCCTACTCATTCATGCTTGTTTGTCATGCCTGCTACTGCTTAGAGTTGAGTCAGGTCTGATTCATCGGGGATGAATCAGAGGCGTGTGAACATGTCCTACTGTGTGTGAGCTAAGTGTGTGAACACGATTTGGTAAAGGTAGCGGTGAGAGGCCATGTAGGAGTACATGGTGGGTTGTCTCATTGCAGCCGTCCTCAGGAACTGAGTTCTGTGTTTGTGATCCATGAACAGCTACTACCACACATTGGGTTCCG
>NW_025265603.1:0-1529 GCF_018294505.1 Triticum aestivum
GTGTTTGAAAGATCATGATATATATATATCAAATTGGATGTAAGTTAGCATGGGCTATTATTGTTGACATCACCTAAAGGTGAATACGTTGGGAGGCAACACAATAAGCCCCTATCTTTCTGAGTGTCCGGCTGAAACTCCATAACCACAAGTATTGAGTGAGTGTTAGCAATTGTAGAAGACTATATGATAGTTGAGTATGTGGACTTGCTGAAAAGCTCTATTCTTGACTCTTTCTGATGTTATGATAAATTGCAATTGCTTCAATGACTGAGATTATAGTTTGTTAGTTCTCAATGAAGTTTCTGAACCATACTTGACATTGTGAATAGATTGTTACTTGATCATGAAAAGTTTTATGAGATAAGCTATTATTATGACACATATTGATGCTAGAAAAGGTGATTGAAATTATCTTTGATCAAACTTGTGCACCTACTAGCATTCACACTTCATAAATTATTTCTTTTATCATTTACCTACTCGAGGCCGAGCAGGAATTAAGCTTGGGGATGATGATACGTCTCCAATGTATCTATAATTTATGAAGTATTCATGCTATTATATTATCCTTCTATGAGATTTATATGCATTTATATGTCATTTTATATGATTTTTGGGACTAACCTATTAACCTAGAGCCCAGTGCCAGTTTCTGTTTTCTCCTTGTTTTTGCGTTTTACAGAAAAGGGATACCAAACAGAGTCCAAATGACGTGCAATTTTTGAGGATTTTTTATGGACCAAATGAAGACCACGGAGCATCGGAGTTGGGCCAGAAGAGTCACGAGCTGCCCACAAGAGTGGGGGCCGCCCCCCCCCTAAGGCGTGCCCCCTATCTCGTGGATAGCCCGGAGACCCCCCTGACGTGAACCAACGCCAAATATTTCTATAAATATAGAAACCTTCGGGAATTAACCTAGATCAGAAGTTCCGCCGCCGCAAGCCTCTGTAGCCATGAGAAATCAATCTAAGCCCTCTCCGGCACCCTGCTGGAGGGGGCCATCATTACCGGAGGCCATGAAGGAGGATCTCGGAGGGGCCATCCTCGCCATGAAGGCCAAGGACCAGAGGGGGAAAGCCGTGGAGGAGGAATCACAAGGGGGAGAACCTCTCCTCCTCTCTCTTGGTGGCGCTGGAGTGCCATCAGGAGGGGAATCATAGCCACGGTGATCGTCTTCATCAACATCACCATCCTCATCTCTTTTATGCGGTCCACTCTCCCACACCCCGCTGTAATCCCTACTTGAACATGGTGCTTTATGCTACATATTATGATCCAATGATGTGTTGCCATCCTATGATGTTTTGAGTAGATATCTTTTGTCCTTGAGTTGATTGGTGATCTAGATTTGTACGAGTTGTATGTTTTATTTTGGTGTTGTCCTACAGTGCCCTCCGTGTCGCGCAAGCGTGAGGGATTCCCGCTGTAGGGTGTTGCAATACATGCATGATTCACTTATAGTGGGTTGCGTGAGTGACTGAAACACAACCCCGAGTAAGGGGGTTGTTGCGTATGCGATAAAAGAG
>NW_025265604.1:0-1529 GCF_018294505.1 Triticum aestivum
TGAATGGAAGATCACAGAACAATTACAAAAGGCAATTCAAACAGACAGTTCTTCATGTGGTTTGTTTATGATCAAATTTATGGAATATTTCACCGGATGTGCACTATCTTACCCAATTACACAGGTATATATCTTTTTAAAATTAAAAAGTATGTTAATTTCCCAAAAAGTATGTTATTTTTTAAATAATTTACTAATAATTCTTTGTGTTGTACAGGAAATGATTACTTCATTTAGGTTTAAGTTAGCCAGCATACTATTATGTTGGAAAACAAACACTGCAGCAAGGACTACAATCGTTGAAGAAAGTAACGATGACACTAATGGAGATCCTGATGATGTTCAAATATTAGAAAGCCTAGATGATATAAAAATATCAAAGAAAAAAATCCCATTATCTGTTGAAAATAAATACAGATCACTAATATCTATTCTTTCTAATATGAGTGTACATGAATTAACAGCTGGACTCTGTAGCTTCATTAAATCAATCAATTACACTGAGATTTTAGAGTAAGTCATTTCAAATTAGTTTTGCAATTTTAAATTATCTTACTTATTTTCTTAATGGTTTATTTTATTAATTTTATCATTATCAGGAAAGTATGGATCCAAAGTTCAAAGCCATATCCGATTAGCTTGTCTCTCAGAAAACTACAAGAAATGCTGAAGGATGATTTACCCATGGACAAAGATTGCTTTAATTTGGTTGTACGGAAGATTATGTTTGATGACATCCAAATGGCACAAAAAACAAAACATTCAATAGCAAAACATTATCTCGACATGAAATTTTGGGTATGTTTTTATATTTATTATATACTTTCTTTTCTATATTCTAATTTTAAAATACTTTTCTAATCAATTATTTTGTATACTAGATGACTACTGATTTTGGACGGCACCCAGAATTCCGTAAGAAGTTAGATGCTGAACAACTAGCAAATACTGTTCGTAATTGGCCTGGTATAAAATATAATGTTTCAACATGCAAAACGGTAAGAGCACTTTTGTATACTTTAGGCCACAATTTTTTTATTACATCTAATATGTAGCCTATTTCAGATTCATATTCCAGTACAATCCAACAGTGATTTCATTCTATTCACATTGGACAAAGATACCAGAACTGTGTACATTTTGGACCCTGCTCCTATTAATCCCATGTACCGATGGAACCCACTCGCAAAATATGTGCGCAAAATTATATGGATTGCAGAACACTTACAAAAGGCAATGTCAAAAGCATGCCCTGGGTCTATATGGAATGAGGATATTCTCCTATGGCATCAAAAAATCCTAGATGATATTCCGGTTTACAACAGGTATTTCTCAAGAGATGAATACTACATATTAAGTATTTGTTGTTTTGAATATATACAAAATTTTAATTACTAACATATATATTCTTATATATAAGGGAACTGTCCGGTTATGTTGTTCCTCTGTTCATGTCCACATGGGAAAATGAAAGACCACATTTGCCAATTTTAAAGGTAAATATCGCGACTATATAGATCATTAATATT
>NW_025265605.1:0-1529 GCF_018294505.1 Triticum aestivum
TTTTTTTTCATCAAAACATATCAACATGGGATCTAGTTTCGAAGATCTCATCGTGAGGGATTTAATGGTGAAAACGGATCTTCAATCGGATTTTTCGTTTAAGAGATAAAACATTTTAAAAACTGAAAATCCAAAAAGATTTCTACATGCATGCATGCAATGACGTGGCAATCTGTTTGCATTAGAGATCTGTGGTGCGTCTCCTTTCCTACCACACGTGTGGCAGTTAGCGGCGTCCTTTAATTTACCCTCCACCATAGTGAGAGAACGATGGGACCCTCGAAAACAGTGGCAGGTCACGGACCACATAAATTTCATGGGGCGCCAAAAGTTTCGGCGGCTGATTCGGTGCCTCCTACTCGACCACCGACTCTAACACCAGCAACGTCTCTCTGCACGAAAGGCTTCCCCCGCTGTAGAAATGGTCAGGGAATCGCCGGGTGAAGTGGGCTAGAAATTGAGTAAAAGCACGCATATTTCTACCTCTCTTTCATGCGCACGGATCACGGGCAGGCATGTGCGGCAGCGATGGTTGCAACCACAATACATTTTGCTATCCACAATTTCGCCTATATACATATATAACATGTGGATTTTCGCAAAAAACAATATATACCATGTGGATTCAAATATGTTCCATAGATAACAGTGTGTGAGAAGTACATATGGATCGAATAAAACTGAATAAAATACACACAGATGCAATAGTGCTAACCAGAAAATAAAGTGCACATCGTAACAAGCTTAATCCCAGTTGCAGATGCGAGGAGAAAAATGTTTAGAAAGGGATGTTTGTGAAGAACTCAAGCATGGAAGGCACATCCTTCAATGGATATCGTGCATGTCTTAATCACTTAGCATAATAAGAACTTCTTGGGTTTATAGGTTGGTTCTCATTTTCTCCTATAGTATACCCACTTAATTCAATTTCATGACCGCTGGTTGGCTCTCCACCAAGAAGGCTTTCTGCATTTGCCTCCATGTCAAGTTGTAACCAAGGATGCACTGAAAGCTTCCTCAATTTGTTGAGCTCATCGGCAACCTCTTTCATTGAGGGCCTATTGATACCATGCATATCTAGGCATTGCTTTGCTAGGTCTGCAAGTCCTGTCAGCAATTCCATGCTCTCTTCGCTTTTCACATGGCTCGCCAACATATCATCTAGATTATTGTTCTTCATAGCACACAAGAAAACCAATGACAAGCTTCTTTGCGTCTCAGACCCCTCGAGCTTTAGTGGCAATTGGCCTGTGAGAATCTCTAAAAGGATAACTCCGAAACTGTACACATCACTTTTGTCTGTTAGCTGACATGTTTGCATGTATTCAGGATCAAGGTAACCACAAGTACCTTGAACTATTGTGACAAACTGCTCTTTGTCAGACGGGGCTAGTATGGAGGTTCCAAAGTCTGACACTTTGGCCATATAGTTATTATCAAGCAAGATGTTGGAACTTTTCACATCACCATGAATTATTGGAGGAGACGCATACGAATGCAGGAAGCTGAGTCCTTCGGCTGCTTCATGA
>NW_025265606.1:0-1529 GCF_018294505.1 Triticum aestivum
TTTTTTTCCCCACGATGTTTTTTTAGACGGAGGCGGGGACTCTATGTATTTTCTTCTAAAATGGAAACACACGCGCAAGTTCCGCTCAAGCGGCGGAACCAGGTGGCGCCCCAACCACTAGTAGAGAGCAATTATGGGTGGTAGCCATATTCCTTTTTTCATGGAAATAATGAGTCATAAGGGAGTGCCAAGCGAGACGGCATAGAAATACCCGAAGCTTTGATGGAACTAGAGTACTCCAAAGATTGTTAAGTGGTGGCTCTTCCACCAGACAGGCTCTTCCATGGCACCGGTTTGCTGTGATGGCTGCTAAAGGTTCCAGTATGATCTGGTACAACTTGATACATACAGATCACTCGGTCCTTGACTGCTCAGTTATGTAAAACCAACTACAAGTTTTGTTAGTTTTGGAAAAGTGGTTAAATAAAAAACAGCACGAACTTAAAAAATGTTCATGAATTAAAAAGAATTGTGAATACAAAAAAAGTTCATGATATCAAAAAGGTTCATGGATTCAAAAAAGGTTTACTAAAGTCAAATAAGTTCAAGAGTTCAAAAAATATTTTGAATTTCAAAAGATTTTCATGAATTCAAAAATGGTTCGTGAATTTAAAGAATGTTCATGTATTTACTTACCAGGGTTATTTCTTGTTTTTCTTGGGCACAAGAAGTACATATGGATGGAAACAAGATCAATCATAACACATGAGTAAGAAACTTTGGGATCAAAGGAGAAAAAAATCTAGGTCGCTCACCTATTGCCGTCGACATAAGTCATTGAGTTTTCGTAAGTTATAGATATATGTTCTTAATTCATTCTTTTAGATTGACCAATTTCATAGAAACAATATCAACATCTACAACACCAAATCAATAGCACTAGACCAATCATTAAATATATATTCATATTGTATTTATTTGCTTGAGTTATGTTTATTTACTTTTCACGCAGGGCCTTAGAAAGTTGGTACGAGTGGCTAATGATTGCCACGAGCGAAAATAATTGCAGATATAATCAAAGATAGATAGATAGATGCAACTTCTTCATAATACATCTTATTAATACAACAAGTGATCAACTATATACTCCCTCCGTTTCTAAATATAAGTCTTTGTAGAGATTTCACTATGGACTACATACGGAGTAAAATGGATGGATCTATTTTCTAAAATGCATCTACATACATCCGTATGTGTTTCATAGTGGAATCTCTATAAAGACTTATATTTTGGAACGGAGGGAGTATATGGAAATGAAGCAAGCAGCGACAAGAGAGGGATTATTGACCAAGCATGCATTGCATGTAACGGAGAGCATGCATGTAATTTATTCGAGCAATCGACCAAGCATGCATTGCATGTAACGGAGAGCATGCATGTAACTTATTCGGGCAATCGACGACGACACGTGAGATCCAGAGGCGGCCTAGCCCTAGCCGATGTAGTACATGGGGTCGGGCAACTTAAAGGTGCGGGCGCCCTCTGGCGTGCCGAGGATGTCGCTCCACTGGTCACCGATGTTGCCGACG
>NW_025265607.1:0-1529 GCF_018294505.1 Triticum aestivum
TTGCGGATCCACGGGTGTAGATGATGATGAATTCATTGCTAGTGATGGTTCTAACCTCGTACTCACCACCGATCATTGAGATTTGGGAGACAATGGATTTTGGAGGCGGGTTAGGAGAAGTGGAACTAGTGTAGTGTGAAAGGACAGGATAACTGGGAGCGAACTGTTGTAAGGTACAAGACGGGGACGTGTAGGGCTTGCGAACGGCATGGGGTGGTGGCTTACTCGGTGGATAAACGGCTGCATGCCCCCAAAGAGTTCTCAAGTACTATGCGGGACCCACTAGATGTCATGTCTACTAGACCCCCATCCTAGGCCTGACGGTATAGCTTATGCGTGTTCGCACGCCATGCCGGTTCCATGCCGTCAACCGTCGCTCCTCCCACGACCTTTGCCTCCCTCCCATGACTTCAGTCGGCTATAAATGAGCAGTTTTTTTGCCTACTCCGCATGCATGATACTCCCTCTAGTCCTTTTACTCCGAGTAAGATTGGTATCCAGTCAAAGTTTGCAAAGTTTGACCAAATTTATATTAAAAATATGAATATTTAGAATACCAAATATATATATTATGAAACTACATTTCATAATGAATATAAAAATATTGATTTGACATTGTGAATGTTGATACATTTTTCTAAAACTTAGGTCAAAGTAGAGGTAATTTGTCTTCAGTCAAAACTTATATGCAAAGGTAGACTAGTTCCTTCGTACAGGTGCGTTATGATATTGCCATGTCATATATAGTCATCACAAAAATGTTAGCTATTAGGGTACTACTACCTCCCTTCTAGTTTAAAGGGCTCGATTCAAAAATCTCACCTACTCTTACCAAGATAGAGGCGGTGGAATGGCTTTTGTAGTCTGCAAAAGTACTCAATTAATGCTCTCGTTCTTCACAAAAATTGTGTTTACCAATGCATTATTGCGTTGCATGCATGCATGAACACTAAATGACAAAGAACTTTTACATGCATTAGTCAATATTCTCTTAATCCTTGCATGCAATAATTTAGTGCACCTTGAAATCTGAACATGTGTGAGGCGTGTATGTTTGTAAGCACTTGAGAATACCTAGCCAGACATGCAATGGTCAGATCATTGCATGTAAGATGACTTATGCACTGTTCCCCATACCTACAGGAGGCCCGTTCATCTCCAAATCTTTTCATCCCCATTTGTGAAAAAAATCTGCATGCATGACTCTCCTCCCTCGCACTCGTCCAATCCGTTCTGACTAGCAATATTTCCACCCCTCCCGTCCCCTGTGATTCACTCGAAAAAATTATGCCCACCTAGCTATTAAATTAATCACGCAAAATAGCTTATGTAGGTGTGGCATTGCTTGCTATAAATACTGCACCACCTACCGCATTTGCAAGAACACTTATCTCCTCCCCCTCCCTCTCAATTAAGGACCCGTCGACCACCATGGCATCGCCCCTCCCAAGCCATGGGCCTCCCTCGCTGCCCCGCGCGGAAGGTCACACGTCGTCGTTTCGTTCCTCGCTACCACTAGTCGGGGGGGG
>NW_025265608.1:0-1529 GCF_018294505.1 Triticum aestivum
GAATGATGTCCTACGTCGAACTCCATCTCTTGAAGACTCTAACTATTATTCCTCCGCGACAACTATGAATTCCAATGTGATCGATGATGAAGACGATGCTACTTCACCACCCCCTACTTCTGCATGCATCGACACTGCACCAAGTTCGTCTGCGCCGCCAAACAACAACGACAACCCTGCTGCTTCAGCTACTCCTCATGAGGACGAGTAGATGCTCTATGTCTTCAAACCTTTTTGGTCATTACTGACATAAGGGGGAGAAGCATATGAGTTTGATAGTCTTCAAGCGAGTTTATATGGGCGGTTGCTTTATATTTTGCCTATGTGTTTACAACTCTTGCTTTTGATACATTTCGTTCTTTGAGTTGTAACACTTAACCTCGATGGTCGTCTGCTACTTATTGCTTTTTCCATGTGCGATGATAACTTCCGCACTTAGATCATTCTGCAGACGTCCATTTTTCATTATTCATGTCATTCTCTTAGTTATATCAGTTCATGCATGATGAATTATCTTCATAAGTTGAAGAGGATCTCCACAAGTACAACCAGCCATGTGCATTTGCATTCCAAAAGTAAATTACTTATATGCACATCTTCAGGGGGAGCCCTTGCCACTTATGAAGACAATACCCTATCCTTTACAATTTCACATACTTCTTTCCCGTTGAAAACTTCAATTAGTTTGTCATCAATCACCAAAAAGGGGGAGATTGTAAGTGCATCTAGTGCCACCCCTAGTTGGTTTTGGAGTATTGACGACAAAGTTGGTTGAGGGACTAATGCGTTGGTGAGAATTGCAGGATAACGCAGGTAGTGTCCCTCATTGATTCGGTTTACCTACCGGAGATGACCCCTAAAAATGTATGAAGACATTGAAGACAATGGTGGTGTGTGAAGACATTCACATTGAAGACTATGACATGAGAAGACATTGAGTGAAGACTATGGAGCGCGAAGACTGAGTTGTTTCGTTGTTTCCTTTTCTTCTTTGTTGAGTCATAGGAACCACCGTACTGTTAAGTGGGGTCCAAGTGAACAAAGTCAGAGTGACTGAAGTGATGCTCAACCCAAATCCTATGTCTTCGAGCGAAGACAATGAGAGAAAATCTTATCCAGAGCTGGATGAGTCAGCTTTGCTTGTAGCCCAAGTAAAGTTGTCGTGTGTGTTTGAAATCTGACCGTTGGAACACGTGTCAGTTCCTTAGTGACCCAGGGTCATTTCGGACATATCAGGTCGGGTTGCCTTGTGGCTATAAATAGCCCACCCCCTACACCATAAATTGGTGGCTGCTCAGAGTTAGTTTACGGCTTTTGTCGTTTTGAGAGCAACCCACCTCGAAGCCTTTAAGAGAGAAATCCTTGCGAGGACAAAGCCCAAACACCCAGAGCCAAAGAGTGTTAGGCATCACTGAAGTCTTTCTGTCTGAGTGACCTGAAGACTTATTACACTTTAGGACTGTGTATCCTCCAGCCGGTTAGGCGTCATGTTCTGAGCATCCAAGAGTCATTGTGGATCGCCGGTGAAC
>NW_025265609.1:0-1529 GCF_018294505.1 Triticum aestivum
AGCACATGCTATGTGGGTGAAATGATCATACCATGCCAAATTTCAACCTTTTCAGAGTACATTTCTAGGGTTTTTCAATTTCAGGTTCATTTGAAATGTTTTTCAATTTTAGGGTCTTATAGCTCAAAATAATTAGTAAATGCATGAAAAATAACAAATGAAGTCAGAAAGGATTGAAAAATGATGATGTGGCTTTGAATGGTGCATTTTGAACACACAAAAAGTGAGGAGTTCAACTAGGTTTTAAAAAATGAAATCCCTTTGTAACAGACGAGTTTCCGTATGAATTCCTGATACTTTGAAAGGGATTGTCCGTTTTGTACACGAAGTGCATCCAGTTTTTGCCGTAACCCTCTCAACTTTCTTGCACATGCTATGTGGATGAAATGATGATATCATGCCAACTTTCAACCTTTTCAGAGTTCATTTGAAATGCTTTTCAATTTTAGGGTCTTATAGCTCAAAATAATCAGTAAATGCATGAAAAATGGTGTATGAAAAATAACAAATAAAATAAATAAGTAATTAGAAACAAAATAATATAAACTTTATTAAAATATATAAGTAGAAACAAAATAAAATAAACTTTAATAAAATTTATGAAACTAAAATTAACAAAGTATTTTCTGTTCAAAACATTATAAGAAACCTCTAGTATTATTGAAACTAAAATTATATAAAATTGATGCAACTAAAATTATCGAAGTATTTTCGCTTCAAAATCATTAAAAAGCAAAAAGAATTTTCATAAAGAACTTTTTTGTTAGAAACTTTAATAGCAAAAAGAATTATCATAAAGTAAAATAAATAAGTAATTAGAAACAAAATAAAATAAAATAAATAAGTTTTTTGTTGTAAGTAAAAACAAAACAAAATAAATAAAGCAAAAAAGAAAACAAAGAAGAGGCAAAAAATAAAAAATATGCCACCTACTGGGCCACCACGGCCTGAATACGACTAGAAACCCATCCATGGGCCAGGAATCAGGCACGTAGAAGGCCCAGTAAGCCCATCAGGCATAGCAGTGACAATTAGGCCCGTAAGCCTGCAATGGAGAGGAGCTCGAGCGGGGTGCGGCACTGGGGCTTATAAACCACAGCGCGCCCCTCTCAACTAGCGAGGTGGGACTAAACTTTCGACACGGGCGCAGCAGCACAAGGCCTTTGGTCCCGGTTGGTGGCACCAACCGAGACTAAAGGTGTGCATTGGTACCGGTTCATGGCACTAACCGGTACCAATGCCCCCCCTTTAGTCCCGGTTGGTGCCACCAACCAGGACTAAAGGTCGCATTCGTCCCGGTTGCTGTCACGAACCGGAACCAATGCTTCGTCTATATAACTAGCACTTGTGAAATTTTTCATTCAGTTCGTCTTCCCCGCCCCGACGACGCCGCCAGGCTGCCCCTCTGCGCCTCGTCGTCGCCGTGCCTCCAACGCCGTCCCGCGCCGCCCAGACGCCGTCGCCGCCCCGCGCCCACCTGCCTCCTCGTCGCCCGTCGCCGCGCCCCTCACCTCCGCCCCCTGCCTCCT
>NW_025265610.1:0-1529 GCF_018294505.1 Triticum aestivum
GCACATATCGAATCAATAGACTCTAAATGATAGTGATAAAGGATGCTAATAAGATTACCAGACTTATTGGATTAATCATAATGTTAGCAAGCAAGAATTTCAAGAGCATTAGGCTGTTGAGGATTTTCAGAAGAACGAACGGTATTACGAAGACTTTTGTGAAATACCTGAATCAACTGGGGATGAGCGGATACTCGGTAAGTGCGAGAATTATACGTAGGGGTATTCATGTGACAAAGTACAGCAAGGCACTAAGCTCAAAGGATTCTCGGAACAACAGAGAGTATTTCGAGACATCTTGTAATAACAAGATCAACGGGGAATGATTGTATGAATGGCAAGTGTATGCAGTTTTCATAGGGGTTGACGGTGGAAGGAAATCGCAAATGCGATGTCACAAAGACTCGAGAGAACATCATAGAGTAACTTCGGAATCTTCTAGTGCATCAGGCGATCATCTGAAGTGAGGGGCTCTCCGGGAGAAAGTATTATCGAGAACCTAAAGTTAGTTTTGTTTTTAGCAAAACCATTTAACCCGAATAGAAGAGAGCTCAGAGTCCCAGAGTATAGACGAGGAGTAAAAGATCCTAATACCACCCAAATGGCGACGTGGGCCCATGGGTTGCACAGCCATGTTAGTAAAACAGTTTTCAATGTCTAGACTCGACTTCGGCCAAAGAGTGTGGAAGGGGGATTCCTACAGGCAGTCGGCTCTGATACCAACTTGTGACGCCCCCGATTCAATCATACACTAATCATACACGCAAACATGTACGATCAAGATCAGGGACTCACGGGAAGATATCACAACACAACTCTACAAATAAAATAAGTCATACAAGCATCATATTACAAGCCAGGGGCCTCGAGGGCTCGAATACAAGAGCTCGATCATAGACGAGTCAGCGGAAGCAACAATATCTGAGTACAGACATAAGTTAAACAAGTTTGCCTTAAGAAGGCTAGCACAAACTGGGATACAGATCGAAAGAGGCGCAGGCCTCCTACCTGGGATCCTCCTAAACTACTCCTGGTCGTCGTCAGCGGGCAACACGTAGTAGTAGGCACCTCCGGTGTAGTAGGAGTCGTCGTCGAAGGTGGCGTCTGGCTCCTGGGCTCCAACATCTGGTTGCGACAACTAGGTAGAAGGGATAGGGGGAAAAGAGGAAGAAAGCAACCGTGAGTACTCATCCAAAGTACTCGCAAGCAAGGAGCTATACTACATATGTATGCATTGGTATCAACTGGAATAAGTCTATTATATGTGGACTGAACTACAGAAATCCGGGATAAGGGGGGATAGCTAGTCCTTTCGAAGACTACGCTTCTGGCAGCCTCCGTCTTGCAGCATGTAGAAGAGAGTAGACTGAAGTCCTCCAAGTAGCATCGCATAGCATAATCCTACCCGGCGATCCTCTCCTCGTCGCCCTGTTAGAGAGCGATTACCTGTTGTATCTGGCACTTGGAAGGGTGTGTTTTATTAAGTATCCGGTTCTAGTTGTCATAAGGTCAAGGTACAACTCCAAGTC
>NW_025265611.1:0-1529 GCF_018294505.1 Triticum aestivum
GTGTTAGCTATCCAGCAGGCCTTCACCGTCCAGAACTAGTTCCCACCGAAACCTAGACAACCTTTCAGCTCTACGAAACTATTTCCTGTGAGGGAGAGAAGAAAAATAGATCGTGGATCTGTTTATGGGCCAAGCCCAAAGGGTAGAGTACATTTGGAAATACTAAAATACCCCCATATATTTTTCACACTATTCATAAAAGTGTTTCCACTATTCCCAAGATATTTTCTCCTAATAGTGTTTTCACTATTCATAAGATGTTTTCTCCTAATAGTGTTTTCACTATTTATAAAAATATTTTTCCCGTGACTGTTTAATCCGAATTTTTTTGTGAAGGTCTAGAACATTTCCTGCACCCCCTACAATAATTCTAGACGAGTTCTGAAATATTTCTAGATTAATGGTTTCCATCTCCGAAATATTTCTAGTAAGTTCGAAACATTTTTGGTTTTCTCTTTGGAACTTTTCCGTCATCTCCGAAACTTTACTGGTGACTTCCTCTCAGACTCGCTGTCTAGTGTTCAGCGGAAAGGTGGTGCGCCAGACAAGTGGTGCGCCATTAGTATATACTAATGGCGCACCACCTTCTGATGCGCCATTAGAGTTGAAACTACTAATGGCGCACCTTGCCCACGGTGCGCCATTAGTATCAAATTTTTTTTGAACTAGTGCGCCTGTCCAAACATACTAATGGCGCATCCATAGGAAGTGCGCCATTACTAGTTGTAACTAGTAATGGCGCACCTGCCAGAAAGTGCGCCACTAATGTTATTTTTTTATTCTTTTTTTATTCTTTTTTTGCAAAACTACTAATGGCGCACTCACACGCGGTGCGCCATTACTAGTTTAAACTAGTAATGGCGCACCGTTGGGGAGTGCGCCATTAGTATGTTTTTTTTGCAAAACTACTAATGGCGCACCACCAGGGGGTGCGCCATTAGTAACCTGGATTACTAATGGCGCATTTGTGGTTGGTGCGCCATTAGTAAGTGGGCAGCAACAAGATATTTTGGACAGCCTCTCCTCCCACACTCACTTTCTCCCCACTTCATTCTCTCCACCGCCTCCTCCTTGTCTCGGGTGCCTCCTCTTTTTCACCTCATTTCCACCATAGATTCATTCAAATTAAGTGGTTAAGTTACCTTGTTTTGCTAGGTAAGTAAGGGGGGAAGCTAGCTATATTTATGTTGTTCTCCCTACAACAATGTGCACATGCACTTTTTATGGCCTAGCTAGATCTATGTATGTTCGTGGTGTTGCATATGTTTGTGGTGTTGCATATGTGTTTGTGTTTGGAGGTGTACCGGTATTTGAAATGCGATAGTTGCCAATATTTTGCCGGAATGTTGATTCATTTCCGTTTCGGCGAGAATTTTGGCATTAAGCATTCTTTTTGGTCCTATTTTTAGGGAAAGTCATGCCAAATTTTTTCTTGTTTCTAAAATATCGTTTTGCTCTACCCTGCAGGCGACCATGGTCCGCACGATGACCGAAGGCATCGTGAATAGGTTTTTGAGGTCCGCGAAGGC
>NW_025265612.1:0-1529 GCF_018294505.1 Triticum aestivum
GGGGGGGGGGGGCGGGATCCATACGTCCCGTTCAGGTGATGGCTGCATTTTTGTTGGTTGCCCTTCTTGATGGATATCCATACACTACTAGGAAAAGACCTACTAATGGCGCAACGATTTTGCCTACTAATGGCGCACTACCGGTGCGCCATTAGTAGCACACCATTAGATTTTTTTACTAACGGCGCACCACTGGTGCGCCATTAGTATCTGGTATACTAATGGCGCACCTAGCAGTGCGCCATTAGTATGTAACTCCATGCGCCATTAGTATGCCTTCCGGGGGGCCATATGTAACCACGTGCTTTGTCACACTAATGGCGCACTCTGCCTCGATGCGCCATTAGTATCCTTTGTCATACTAATGGCGCACTCTGCCTTGATGCGCCATTAGTATGAATATTTGGTTTTTTTTTGCTTTTCTGATTTTTGCACAGGTTACAAAATATATTATTGGACAGAATATAGACAGCAGCACACAGCAACATCAGATTCATCAAATACAATAGAAGATTAGTCTCCGAATACAATTCATCATATTAGTCTCCGAATTCAAAAGACCGAACAAAGATAAAACATTACAAGTCTCAAGACTGCGAGTATTGAGTTTGTCTTCACATTACAAGTCGATATCGATCATCTAAACTACCATCACATAAAAGAGAGTTGTGGTCATCACGATGAGCATCATCGCGATCAAACTGGTCCTCATCTGGTTTCTCCAACGCTCCCTCCTCTCTCCCGCTAGATAGCGGGCATATCTAGATTCGGCCTCCGCCCTAGTGGTGTACCCTTTGTAACTGTTACCGCTCAAACGGTGAACCTGTCTCCGACACTCCTCCCAGTCATCGTAGACTCCGGGAACCTTACCCTTGTACATGACATACGACGACATCTCTATGCACAAGCCAAACAACAGACAATACATAAGCAATATGTAAGTATGCAACAAAAGGATCGAAAGAGAAAAACAAGACATTAATAGCACGATTCATGGTCCTACTAATAAATAGCATCGATTACATCTAAGTTGAACGACTGTCCAAACCAAAGAGACATACGAATTCATTAAATTTTAATTACAACATGAGCTAATCAATGTTTCAGAACTACACATCACTACTTTCGACTCGACTCATCGGACAGGAGCGTGGATGAAGCCGCCGTCTGTCGTGATGGTCATGAAATCGCGGTCGTTGTCACCCTGCATTTGTAGCGTTTCATCTATCTCACTGTTGGACGGTTGATATCTGACGAAGAACTGCCCCGAGGTATGAAGGACATCTTGATGGATGATGTCCGCAAACTCCGACTGGATGCGAAAGAATTCTTGTCTGAGGTCCGCGTCCTGGACTACCGACAAGCTTGCGGCCCAATCTTTGAGATTATCTGGTAGCAGAAGTTGATGATGGTCCCTTACGATCGCCCGCATGTGATGGAGGGCATAGTAGGCATCCTTCTGACCGCCAGGCGGCTGCTTGACACAGCAGAACTTCATATTGTGTGAGAACATGTGCTTGTTGTACTTA
>NW_025265613.1:0-1529 GCF_018294505.1 Triticum aestivum
AAGAAATTTATTTCCAATTACCAATGTGCCAAGCACATAAGGTTTTTAGAAATATTATTACGCTCCCACTTACTTTCTTGAATTACAAGCATCTTCGTTACCCATTGATGAAGTCAAAACCCCTTTGACCATTTCATCAAAACACGAAGATTCCAACTCCATTTTGCTCTCCTCTGTCCATTGCTAGAACTCTGAAGTTTGCATACCTACTAGCATCCTCTGGATCGACAAATTACTTTGGACTGTATCATATACAAGTCCTAGCTTTCATTTCCATCAGATGGAAATCCTTTTATCATCCATGTTTCATATCTCATGATTGAAATATGTATTAATTGCTAGTTCAACCCGAACCGACTTTAAGCATCGCTACGATGAAAACAACCTAATCGTAGTCAACTCTTGAACTTGTTATTTCAACAAGTCGAGCTTTATGGATAAAACATTTTTATCCGTATCAGTTTTAAGTTCCATAAATATTCGTTAGACTCTAAGTCTTCCGAAAGGTGTATCAAGGTTTAAATCTTGAATCACTTATATGGAAACTAATTCGGGTTGTATTGGCATTTAGCCAATTCCGGAGTCAGGGCCCATCAACGCTTCCTTGTGTACCGTAGGTATAATGTTGTCTAACAACAATATCTCGTTTGCGCACCTGAGAGGTTTGCATGAGCCTTGCCTACGTGGTTCAGCTGCAAGTTCGACCGAAGTTCATACATTTTATTGTAGAGACTTCTGTATCAGTCGCAGTAGGAAACTCTGGAATTACTTCCAAGGTCTCTTTCCTTTGATCTGATGACGTACATACTGTTTATCTCGTCGAGTTGCACTATTCTCCCACTCACCTTTTTGAAAGAACCATTCTCTTTAAAAGCACACCGTTTCGCGGCAAAACTATTTGCCTCGGTATAGTGAGGGAGGAATACCCAACATTTTGGTATAACCTACAAAGTAGCACTTGTCTGATTTGGAATAGGTTTGTAACCTTTTACACAAGCCCCATATTCCAAATGTTAAGAAAAGATATAACATGGTTGGGCGTACCATACCATGGCTTCATTTCAACAGACCCGATGTAGCTCTTTTCAGTGTAAAAGCCGTAGTCTTTAAAGCATCACTTTAAAAGGGATAATGGCAAATTTATTTATGTCATCTTTGACCTTACCATGTCATAAATGGTTTGATTACATCTCCACAGACTTTCCACTTGCAGTGGTGTTCCGGGAGGTGCAAGTTATGAAACCCCTTTCACAACTCATCAGACATTCGCTAAACATGTAACTCAAATATTCCTTTGTGCAATCAAATTGCAGAAACATAATTTTCTTGTTACAATAACTTCTACTTCATTTTTGAAAACCTTTTGAATGATTTCAAAAGATCCAGACTTACGTCTCATCAAGTAAATATCCATATATCTACTTGAGTCATTTCTGAAGATAAATAAATCCACTACTAACAACACTTATCGGACTACACACATCAAATGTATGATCACTAATAAGTTTGTTGTTCGTTCCTTATGGCCT
>NW_025265614.1:0-1529 GCF_018294505.1 Triticum aestivum
TCTTTCCAAAGTAGCCCATTTCTTACCTGTTCGTGAGAGTATAACCGCTAGTCAGCTGGCAGACTTATACATCTCCCGAATAGTGTCCCTCCATGGTGTTCCTTTGGAAATTAACTCGGATCGAGGAAGTCTTTTCACCTCTCGATTTTGGGAAAGTTTCCAAAACGCTATGGGAACCCGTCTCTCCTTTAGCACTGCTTTCCACCCTCAGTCGAGTGGTCAAGTGGAACGCGTCAACCAGATTCTAGAAGACATGCTTCGAGCCTCTGTTATCTCATTCGGAATGGATTGGGAGAAGTGCCTTCCATTTGCCGAATTCGCTTACAACAACAGCTATCAATCTAGCTTGGGTAAAGCCCCTTTTGAAGTTCTCTATGGACGACGGTGTCGAACACCCCTTAACTGGTCAGAGATCGGGGAAAGACAATTCTTTGGCCCGGATATGATTCAGGAAGCAGAAGAACAAGTTCGTATCGTTCGTGAAAAGTTGAAAACAGCCCAATCTTGTCAAAAGAGTCAATATGACCGAAAACATAAGGCTATGACTTTCGAGGTTGACGAGAAGGCTTACCTTCGGGTCACCCCTCTGAAGGGAACCCATCGTTTCGGTATTAAAGGCAAATTGGCTCCTCGTTACATTGGACCTTTTCGCATTCTCGCCAAACGAGGAGAAGTTGCCTACCAATTGGAACTACCCCCACATCTTTCTCGAGTTCATGATGTCTTCCACGTCTCTCAACTCAGGCGTTGCTTCTCGGATCCTATCTGCGGAGTGGACCACGAAACGCTTGATCTCCAAGTTAACCTCACATACCGAGAGTACCTGGTTCGCATTCTTGATCAAGCAGAGCGTGTTACTCGACGTCAGAACATCAAGTTTCTCAAAGTTCAGTGGTCTCATCATTCCGAGAGGGAAGCTACTTGGGAGCGAGAAGATCGTCTTCGACTGGAGTACCCCGCTTTCTTTCCGTCAACCCTTGAATCTCGGGACGAGATTTTTTCAAGTGGGGGCGAGTTGTCACATCCCTAGCCTGGTATGACCTAGACTAGCTAGTCATGTGTGCATCATGTTTAAAATTCCATTTAGTTTTGAAATGGGGATTTGTGAAACCCTCAGAATCATTTTTGAAAATGACCCAAATAAAAATTTCTCCAAAAGGGTCCAAGAAAATGCTCATGTTGCTCTCTGAAAATATTGGACAGAGATAAAAATCAAACCAATATTTTTAAGAGCTCATAGGTATTTATTTTGGGCATTTGGAATTAATGCATAAATATTTGCATTGGAAATATATTAGTTATATATATTAATATATGTCCAAAAATTATGCCACCTGTTGGGGAGCTCTGGAATAATATATCTAGCTCCTGCAAAAATTGGCATAAGGTAATAAAATGATTTAATATTTTATTTAAATCAAAACAAATGTCAGAAATTAGAAAACAAAAATAAATAAAAGAAGGAGAAGCTTACCTGGGGCTCCTCCCTGTGCAGCCCAGCAGTAGCCGGCCGGCCCAGCCAGCAGGCG
>NW_025265615.1:0-1529 GCF_018294505.1 Triticum aestivum
CCAATCGAATCCGATCGGGCGCCGGTCATGGAGTTCACTGCCGCGGACATCTTTCAGCACTCGCCCTTTGGCGACATCCTGAATTCACTAAAGTCTCTCTCTTTATCCGGAGAGCCATGGCCGGACTACGGTCAGGAAGGTTGGGATGCGGACGACGAAGAAATTCAATGCCCACCCACCACCCACTTCGTAGCCACTGTCGAAAGCGTACACGACGTGCTCGATTTCGACTCCGAAGACATCCACGGTATGGACGACGATGTAGGGGACAACCATGAACCAGCGCCTATAGGATGCTGGACAACCACCTCATCCCATGATGTATACATGGTGGATACACCTAAAGGAAATGAAGACGAGGAACAACGGGATGCTACGAAGGATAAATCCCTCGAAAAGCAGTCAAAACGGCAACGTAAACGCCGAACCAAGTCCCGCCTCAACAGAGACCCAGCCATAGAGCAGGGCGAACCGGTGGACGATGAACATGCTATCGAGAAATCGTCCGAACAAGACAACTTGGATAAACAACCCGTCCCCGGCGAAGACAACAGTCCGGACAATCTCACGCCGGACAAATTGTTGGAGCAAAATAACCTCCACAAAAGGCTCGTCGCCACTGCGCGCAGCCTGAAAAAGCAGAAGCGGAAGCTCAAAACAGCGGAAGATGCACTCAGAATCAGATGGAGCAAAGTATTCAATACCGCAGACAAATACGGCGACAGTCGCCGAACAAAGAGCTACCCAAAGAGAAAGCTACTGCTCGAATTTGACGAGGAGGCCTTAGAGCCCCCACAATCAAAAAGTAAGAAGGCCACCCGGTCGGATGGACGACCCCACGGCAAAAAGAGAGCGGCAAATGGCGCCGCACACAAGCCGGTATGCGATCCGCATAAGGATTCACATCAAAAGGATGGCCCAGTTAGGTCCATCTACGGGCCAAGAAAGCAAGCTCTTCAAAGCAATGCAACACGCCAAATATCCGAACATCACGGTACACCCAAATATAGGGGCGCCGCACACCCCCTGTGTTTCACCGATGAGGTGTTGGATCACGAATTCCCAGCGGGATTCAAACCCGTAAACATAGAGGCATACGACGGAACAACAGACCCTGGAGTCTGGATTGAGGACTATATCCTCTACATACACATGGCTAGAGGAGATGATCTCCACGCCATAAAATACTTACCCCTCAAGCTCAAAGGGCAAGCCCGGCATTGGCTCAAAGGCCTCCCAGAAAATACCATTGGAAGTTGGGAAGAGCTCGAGGATACTTTTCGGGCAAATTTTCAAGGGACTTATGTCCATCCTCCGGATGCAGACGATTTAAGTCATATAACTCAACAACCCGGAGAGTCAGCCCGCAAATTCTGGAACAGGTTCCTCACCAAAAAGAACCAAATAGTCGACTGTCCGGACGCCGAAGCCTTAGCAGTTTTCACACACAACGTCCGAGACGAATGGCTCGCCAGACACCTCGGCCAAGAGAAGCCGAGAACCATGGCTGCATTAACAAGCCTCATGAC
>NW_025265616.1:0-1529 GCF_018294505.1 Triticum aestivum
GGGGGGTGTGAATAGGCAACTACCAATTTTTAGCTTTTCTTAACAAATTAGGTTTAACAACAAATAGGTTGTCTAGATGTGCAACTAGGTGAGCAATCTATATGATGCAAACAACAACAACAACAACAACAAGTGCAAGAAAAGGATACAACACAACAATAGCTTGCACAAAGTAAGGGAATAGATAACCACAAGTGGAGCCGGTGGAGACGAGGATGTGTTACCGAAGTTCCTTCCTTTTGGGGGAAGTACGTCTCCGTTGGAGCGGTGTGGAGGCACCATGCTCCCCAAGAAGCCACTAGGGCTACCGTATTCTCCTCACGCCCTCACATAATGTGTGATGCTATGATTCCACTAGTGGTGCCCTTGGAGGCGGCGACCGAACCTTTACAAACAAGGTTGGGGCTATCTCCACAACTTGATTGGAGGCTCGCAACGATATCACGGAGCTTCACCACAATGGAATGTGGCTTCGAGGTGACCTCAACCGTCTAGGGTGCTCAAACACCTAACAGCCTGTTTGGTAAACACTTGGGCATGAGAATGGGAGTTTGCACCAGGGTGTTTATGGAGGGATTAGTCATGGGAAGTTGATTTTTACTCCCATTCCCTTGTTTGGTATATGGTGGGAATTAGCATGGGATAAAACTCTGCTCACGAATTAACAGGGTACCCCCTGGGAAGAAATAGGTGGGAATTGGCTTCCTCAACTCCCATTCCCCTTCCCACTTAAACTCCCATTCCCTCTAATCAAACAGTGGACTTTTAATCTCCTCACCCCTCAACTCCCATTCCCCATCTCTAATTCCCCCGAACCAAATGCGCTGCAAGAGTAACAAGATCCGCAAGAGATTAGTGGGGGAAATCAAATTTCTCTTGGTAGAAGTGTAGATCCGGGCCTTCTCAACCAATCCCTAGAAAATCAACGAGTTTGATTGGCTAGGGAGAGAGATCGGGTGAAAATAAGCTTTGGAGCAACATTGGAACTTGGGGGAAAAGAGGTGGTTCCTCTTGGAGAAGAAGACCTCCTTATATAGTGGGGAATCAAATCCAACCGTTATCCCAGAACTCAGCCCGCAAAGAGCGTACTACCGCTCACGGGAGCGGTACTACCGCTCGAGGCAGCGGTACTGCCGCTTGGCCCAGCGGTAGTACCGCTGGGGCTGCGCACAGAGAGTAGAGAGAAGGGGCAGGAGAGAGAGTCCCCGAGCGGCACTAGTAGTGGTGGTAGGGCGGTACTACTGCTTATAAGCGGTGCTACGCGCCTACTGTCGCTGCTACTGCCGCCCAACCCAACACGAGATGCGACAGTCTCGAATCGAGACGGTACCAACGTGGAACTGGAGCCATACTACCGCTGATGGCCATGAGAGGTACTACCGCTATGGAACATCAGTACTACCGCTTGATGCTATCAGCGGTACTGCCGCTCCGACCTGGCGATACTACCGCTGGCTCCTCCCATGTGCCACTTCCGCAATAACGATATACTCTAAAGAAGAGGGATGGAGCTGGGGGTGCAAGAAAGA
>NW_025265617.1:0-1529 GCF_018294505.1 Triticum aestivum
GTATGCAATTCCCTTTGTCAATCGGTACGTTACTTGCCCGAGACTCGATCGTCGGTATCCCAATACCTTGTTCAGTCTCGTTACCGGCAAGTCACTTTACTCGTACCGTAATGCATGATCCCGTGTCCAACACCTTGGTCACATTGAGCTCATTATGATGATGCATTACCGAGTGGGCCCAGAGATACCTCTCCGTCATACGGAGTGACAAATCCCAGTCTCGATCCGTGTCAACCCAACAGCTACTTTCGGAGATACCTGTAATGCACCTTTATAGTCACCCAGTTACGTTGTGACGTTTGATGCACCCAAGGCACTCTTACGGTAGCCGGGAGTTACACGATCTCATGGTCGTAGGAAGAGATACTTGACACTTGCAAAGCTCTAGCAAAACGAACTACACGATCTTTTATGCTATGCTCAGGATTGGGTCTTGTCCATCACATCATTCTCCTCATGATGTGATCCCGTTATCAACGACATCCAATGTCCATAGTCAGGAAACCATGACTATCTGTTGATCACAACGAGCTGGTCAACTAGAGGCTTACCAGGGACATTGTGTGGTCTAAGTATTCACACGTGTATTACGATTTCCGGATAATACAATTATAGCATGAATGAAAGACAATTATCATGAACAATGAAATATAATAATACTTTTATTATTGCCTCTAGGGCATATTTCCAACAGTCTCCCACTTGCACTAGAGTCACCAATCTAGTTACATTGTGATGAATCGAACACCCATAGAGTTCTGGTGTTGATCATGTTTTGCACGCGAGAGAGGTTTAGTCAGCGGATCTGCGACATTCAGATCTGTATGCACTTTGCAAATCTCTATGTCTCCATCTTGAACATTTTCACGGATGGAGTTGAAACGACGCTTGATGTGCCTGGTCTTCTTGTGAAACCTGGGCTCCTTTGCGAGGGCAATAGCTCCAGTGTTGTCACAGAAGAGTTTGATCGGCCCCGACGCATTGGGTATGACTCCTAGGTCAGTGATGAACTCCTTCACCCAAATCGCTTCATGTGCTGCCTCCGAGGCTGCCATGTACTCCGCTTCACATGTAGATCCCGCCACGACGCTCTGCTTGCAGCTGCACCAGCTTACTGCTCCACCATTCAACATATACACGTATCCGGTTTGTGACTTAGAGTCATCCAGATCTGAGTCGAAGCTAGCGTCGACGTAACCCTTTACGACGAGCTCTCCGTCTCCTCCATAAACGAGAAACATGTCCTTTGTCCTTTTCAGGTACTTCAGGATATTCTTGACCGCTGTCCAGTGTTCCTTGCCGGGATTACTTTGGTATCTTGCTACCAAACTTACGGCAAGGTTTACATCGGGTCTGGTACACAGCATGGCATACATAATAGATCCTATGGCTGAAGCATAGGGGATGACACTCATCTCTTCTTTATCTTTTGCTGTGGTCGGTGACTGAGCTGAGCTCAGTCTCATACCTTGTAACATAGGCAAGAACCCCTTCTTGGACTGATCCATTCTGAATCTCTTCAAAATCTT
>NW_025265618.1:0-1529 GCF_018294505.1 Triticum aestivum
AAGGGAAAACTAAATGTTAAAAATAATAATTAAAATATTAATTAATTAATTAATTAATTAGAGAATTAATTAACTTAATTAAATCAGATTAGATTTAACCTAATCACTAATTAAAGCTAATTAACCACTGTTAATTAAATCTGATTAGGTTAATTAGATAACAGAGAATGACATGCGGGACCCACCTGTCAGGGTTGACTCAGTCAACCCTGTTGACTGCTGACGTCAGCATGACATCATTCTGACGTCATAAATACATTTTTTTCGAATTAATTAATTAATTAATTAAATTCCAGAAATTAATAAAATCTTTTAAAAATCATATCTTTTAATCCGTAACTCGGATTAAAATATTTTCAACATGAAAGTTGCTCAGAACGACGAGACGAATCCGGATACGCAGTCCGTTCGTCAGCCACACACCCCTAACCTATCGAACCTGCAACTTTTCCCCTCCGGCTCCTCTGCCCGAAAACACGAAACACCGGGAATACTTTCCCGGATGTTTTCCCCCTTCCACCGGTATCACCTATTACCGCGTTAGGGCACACCGAACACCGCGTATTGCCTTGTTATATTTTGTGATGCTTTGTTTGCTCTGTATTCATTATTTCTTCCCCCTCTTCTCTCCGGTAGACTACGAGACCGACGCTGCTGCTGGCCAGTTCGACTACGGAGTTGACGACCCCTCTCTCTTGCCAGAGCAACCAGGCAAGCCCCCCCCTTGATCACCAGATATCGCCTATTCTCCTCTATACTGCTTGCATTAGAGTAGTGTAGCATGTTACTGCTTTCGTTAATCCTATTCTGATGCATAGCCTGACATTGTCGCTACATCTGTTGATACCTTACCTGCAATCCTAAATGCTTAGTATAGGATGCTAGTGTTCCATCAGTGGCCATACACTCTTGTCCGTCTGCCATGCTATACTACTGGGCTGTGATCACTTCGGGAGGTGATCACGGGCATATACTATATACTTTACATTGTTACATTACCTGTGATACTGTTCGGAGTTGGGGGCTGAAGGGGCAGGTGGCTCCATCCCGGTAGAGGTGGGCCTGGGTTCCCGACGGCCCTCGACTGTTACTTTGTGGCGGAGCGACAGGGCAGGTTGAGACCACCTAGGAGACAGGTGGGCCTGGCCCTATTCGGCGTTCGCGGATACTTAACACGCTTAACGAGATCTTGGTATTTGATCTGAGTCTGGCTACGAGCCTATACGCACTAACCATCTACGTGGGAGTAGTTATGGGTATCCCGACGTCGTGGTATCAGCCGAAGCACTTCAGACGTCAGCGACGGAGCGGCGCGCGCCGAATTGGACTGGAACGCCACTAGGCTAGGTCTGCTTTCGGCCGCCCTCGCAACGTGCAGGTGTGCTCAGGGCGATGGGCCCAGACCCCTGCGCGCTTAGGTTTAGACCGGCGTGCTGGCCTCTCTGTTGTGCCTAGGTGGGGCTGCGACGTGTTGATCTTCCGAGGCCGGGCATGACCCAGGAAAGTGTGTCCGGCCAAATGGGATCGAG
>NW_025265619.1:0-1529 GCF_018294505.1 Triticum aestivum
TGGGATCGAGCGTGTTGGGTTATGTGGTGCACCCCTGCAGGGAAGTTTATCTATTCGAATAGCCGTGTCCCTCGGTAAAAGGACGACCCGGAGTTGTACCTTGAGCTTATGACAACTAGAACTGGATACTGAATAAAATACACCCTTCCAAGTGCCAGATACAACCCGGTGATCGCTCTCTAACAGGGTGACGAGGAGGGGATCGCCGGGTAGGATTATGCTATGCGATGCTACTTGGAGGACTTCAAGCTACTCTCTTCTACATGCTGCAAGATGGAGATGTCCAGAAGCTTAGTCTTCGACAGGACTAGCTATCCCCCTCTTATTCCGGCATTCTGCAGTTCAGTCCACTGATATGCCTCTTTACACATATACCCATGCATATGTAGTGTAGCTCCTTGCTTGCGAGTACTTTGGATGAGTACTCACGGTTGCTTCTCTCCCTCTTTTTCCCCCTTTCCTTTCTATCTGGTTGTCGCAACCAGATGTTGGAGTCCAGGAGCCAGACGCCACCGTCGACGACGACTCCCACGGCACTGGAGGTGCCTACTACTACGTGCAGGCCGCTGACGACGACCAGGAGTAGTTAGGAGGTCCCAGGCAGGAGGCCGTGCCTTTTCGATCGTTGCTACTTTTGTGCTAGCCTTCTTAAGGCAAAACTTGTTTAACTTATGTCTGTACTCAGATATTGTTGCTTCCGCTGACTCGTCTATGATCGAGCACTTGTATTCGAGCCCTCGAGGCCCCTGGCTTGTATTATGATGCTTGTATGACTTATTTATGTTTTAGAGTTGTGTTGTGATATCTTCCCGTGAGTCCCTGATCTTGGTCGTACACATTTGCGTGCATGATTAGTGTACGGTCAAATCGGGGGCGTCACAAGTTGGTATCAGAGCCGACTGCCTGTAGGAACCCCCCTTCCACACTCCTTGGCCGAAGTCGAGTCTAGACATTGCAAAACTTTTACTAACATGGCTGTGCGGCTTACGGGCCCACGTCGCCATTGGGTGGTACTAGGATCTTTTACTCCTCGACCTTTACTCTAGGACTCTGAACTCTCTTCTACTCGGGTTAAACGAATTTACTAACTCTAACACTAGGATCCCGTGACCACATTCACCCCAAAGTTGGATAAGCCATAGTTGTTTCTCAGAATAGTATTTTGATCAATTCACACACTGTCATTTGACTCCTTTGAAACGTCTTTGCTTTCAGATGGAACCCACGAGGCAGGTTGTTCGCCACACGATGGCCATTGGTGCCTCGGGATCACCTGCGGTGCTAGCTGAGATGATGACCTATCTGGGTTATCGCTGGCACCCTGAGTACACCGTCTACGAGGAGTACCAGGACTTTAACCAGGAGCAGTACCGTGCCATCGTCCACCTCTACTCTCGGGAGTACGACTCCACTACTGTGCTGCACACCGCACATGGTGTTGGTGTGACCATCGATATGGCTGTCCACGATGCAGCCTATGCTGCTCTGACACGTCTTCGTGGAGAGTATCAGGAGTTGGACACCTCCCC
>NW_025265620.1:0-1529 GCF_018294505.1 Triticum aestivum
AGCTTTTCAGGTTGAAGTTTCTTGACATAAGCATCGCATCCCCAAACTTTTAGAAACGACAGCTTAGGTTTCTTCCCAAACCACAATTCATACGGTGTCGTCTCAACGGATTTCGACGGAGCCCTATTTAAAGTGAATGCGGCAGTCTCTAAAGCATAGCCCCAAAAAGAAAGCGGTAAATCGGTAAGAGACATCATAGATCGCACCATATCTAACAGAGTGTGATTACGACGTTCGGACACACCATTACGCTGAGGTGTTCCAGGCGGCGTGAGTTGTGAAACTATTCCACATTTTCTTAAGTGTGCCCCAAACTCGTGACTCAAGTATTCTCCTCCACGATCTGATCGTAGAAACTTGATTTTCCTGTCACGTTGATTTTCAACCTCACTCTGAAATTCCTTGAACTTTTCAAAGGTTTCAGACTTGTGTTTCATTAAGTAGATATACCCATACCTACTTAAATCATCAGTGAGGGTGAGAACATAACGATAGCCACCGCGAGCCTCAACACTCATTGGACCGCACACATCAGTATGTATGATTTCCAATAAGTTGGTTGCTCGCTCCATTATTCCTGAGAACGGAGTCTTGGTCATTTTACCCATAAGGCATGGTTCGCACGTGTCAAATGATTCATAATCAAGAGACTCTAAAAGTCCATCAGCATGGAGCTTCTTCATGCGTTTGACACCTATGTGACCAAGGCGGCAGTGCCACAAGTATGTGGGACTATCATTATCAACCTTACTTCTTTTGGTACTCACATTATGAACATGTGTAGCATCACGTTCGAGATTCATAAAGAATAAACCATTCACCATAGGAGCATGACCATAAAACATATCTCTCATAAAAATGGAACAACCATTATTCTCAGATTTAAAAGAGTAGCCATCTCGAATTAAACGATATCCCGATACAATGTTCATGCTCAAAGCTGGCACTAAATAACAATTATTAAGGTTTAAAACTAATCCCGAAGGGAGATGTAGAGGTAGCGTGCCGACGGCGATCACATTGACCTTGGAACCATTCCCGACGCGCATCGTCACCTCGTCCTTTGCCAGTTTCCGCTTATTCTGCAGCCCCTGCTTTGAGTTACAAATGTGAGCAACTGCACCGGTATCAAATACCCAGGAGCCACTACGGGCACTAGTAAGGTACACATCAATTACATGTATATCACATATACCTTTTGTTTTGCCGGCCTTCTTATCCGCTAAGTACTTAGGGCAGTTCCGCTTCCAGTGACCGCTTCCCTTGCAATAAAAGCACTCAGTCTCGGGCTTGGGTCCATTCTTTGGCTTCTTCCCGGCAGCTTGCTTGCCGGGCGCGGCAACCTCCTTGCCGTCCTTCTTGAAGCTCTTTTTACCCTTGCCTTTCTTGAACTTAGTGGTTTTATTGATCATCAACACTTGATGTTCCTTCCTGACTTCTACCTCTGCTGATTTCAGCATAGCAAATACTTCAGGAATGGTCTTTTCCATCCCCTGCATATTGAAGTTCATCACAAAGCTCTTGTAGCT
>NW_025265621.1:0-1529 GCF_018294505.1 Triticum aestivum
TATTTTTCATGCATTTACTGATTATTTTGAGCTATAAGACCGTGAAATTGAAAAGCATTTCAAATGAACTCTGAAAAGGTTGAAAGTTGGCATGGTATCATCATTTCATCCAAATAGCATGTGCAAGAAAGTAGAGAGGGTTACGGCAAAAACTGGATGGACTTCGTGTACAAAACGGACAGTCTTTTTCGAAGTATCAGGGTTTCATACGAAAACTCGTCTGTTACAAAGGGATTTCATTTTCTTGAACTTATTTGAACTCCAGACTTTTTCTGTGTTCAAAAAGCACCATTCAAAGCCACATCATCAATTTCAACCCTTTTTGACTTCATTTGTTATTTTTCAAGCATTTACTGATTATTTTGATCTATAAGACCCTGAAATTGCAAAGCATGTCAATTGAAGTCTGAAAAGGTTGAAAGTTGGCCAATCTCTTTCGAAGAATTAGATGCACTTCGTGTACAAAATGGACAATCTCTTTCGAAGTATCAGGGTTTAATACGGAAACTCGTCTGTTACAAAGGGATTTCATTTTTTAACTTATTTGAATTCCAGACTTTTTGTGTGTTCAAACTGCACTATTCAAAGCCACATCATCAATTTTAAACCCTTTGTGACTTCATTTGTTATTTTTCATCCATTTACTGATTATTTTGAGCTGTAAGACCCTAAAATTGAAAAGCATTTCAAATGAACTCTTAAAAGGTTTAATGTTGGCATGGTATCATCATTTCATCCACATAGCATATGCAAGAAAGTTGAGAGGGTTACGGTAAAAACTGGATGCACTTCGTGTACAAAACAGACAATCTCTTTCGAAGTATCAGGGTTTCATACGGAAACTCGTCTGTTACAAAGGGATTTCTTTTTTTGAACTTATTTGATCTCCAGACTTTTTCTGTGTTCAAAATGCGCCATTCAAATCCACATCATCGATTTCAACTCTTTCTGACTTCATTTGTTATTTTCCATGCATTTACTGATTAATTTGAGCTATAAGACCCTGAAATTGAAAAGCATTTCAAATGAACTCTAAAAAGGTTGAGAGTTGGCATGGTATCATCATTTCGTCCACATAGCATATGCAAGAAAGTTGAGAGGGTTACGGCAATAACTGGATGCAAGTCGTGTACAAAACGGACAATCTCTTTCGAAGTATCAGGGTTTCTTACGGAAACTCGTCTTTACAAAGGGATTTCATTTTTTAAAACTTATTTGAACTCCTGACTTTTTGCGTGTTCAAAATGCACCATTCAAAGCCACATCATCAATTTTTAACCCTTTCTGACTTCATTTGTTATTTTTCATGCATTTACTGATTATTTTGATCTATAAGACCCTGAAATTGCAAAGCATTTCACATGAAGTCTGAAAAGGTTGAAAGTTGGCCTGGTATCATCATTTCATCCACATAGCATGTGCTAGAAAAGTAGGGAGGGTTACGACAAAAATTAGATGCACTTCGTGAACAAAATGGACAATCTCTTTCGAAGTATCAGGGTTTAATACGGAAACTCATCTGTTACAAA
>NW_025265622.1:0-1529 GCF_018294505.1 Triticum aestivum
AACTCGACCGCTGTCACTTGGGAATCGGCAATTTTGGAGCCCTTCTGAAAGCACTCCTCTGCCTTTTTCCTATCACCGGTGACAGTGATCACACCTTTGGGACCGGGCATCTTCAATTTGAGGTACACGTAACATGGTCGAGCCATGAACCGTGCATAGGCTGGTCTCCCCAAAATGGCATGATATGCACTTTGAAAATCCACGACCTCAAACGTCAACTTTTCTTTGCGAAAATGCTTTGAATCGCCAAACACTACGTCCAAAGCTATCTGGCCGAGTGACTCGGCCTTCTTCCCTGGTATAACTCCATGGAAGCTCATGTTACTAGTACTCAGTCGGGACATCGGAATGCCCATACCTTTCAATGTGTCTGCATATAACAGATTCAGCCCACTTCCACCATCCATCAGCACCTTTGTCAGTCGAGTGCCTTCGACAACTGGATCGACCACCAAAGCTTGCCTCCCAGAGGTGGCAATATGAGTCGGGTGATCAGATTGGTCGAATGTGATGGGTGTTTGGGACCACTTCAGATAATTTGCCTTTGCTGGGGCAACCATGTTCACCTCTCGGTTAATCACTTTCAGTCGACTTCTGCTTTCCACATCTGCAAAGATCATCAGAGTGGAGTTGATATGCGGATATCCTCCCTCACTGTCCTCTTTGTCTTCGGCCTTGTCCGACTCCTTCTCCTTGTCCTTAGACTGTTTTCCCTGAAACTGCTGGATCAGGAGTCGACATTGGCGAGTGGTGTGCTTTGGGTAAATGATATTCCCCTCTTCGTCTTTCTTCGTGTGAATGTGACACGGCATATCCATCATGTCGTTCCCTTCTTTATCCTTTACCTTCTTGGGGTTCCAGGATCCTTTTGGTTTCCCCTTAAACTTTCCTTGAGTCACGGCCAGAGCCTCTCCAGGAGCTGCCGGTTCAGCCTTCCGCTTCTGTTTCCGACTGGTGTTTCCTTTTTCCGACTGACTCGGCTTGTGCTTGCCGCTTCGGAGTCGGTCTTCTTCTTCGCCGTTGGCGTACTTGGTAGCAATCTCCATCATCCGACTCAAGGTCATGTCACCGGTTCGACCAAATTTCAGACTCAGTTCTCTGTTCTTGACGCCGTCTTTGAAGGCGCATACTGCCTGATGATCAGAGACATTTTCCACAGTGTGGTGCAAAGTGATCCACCTCTGAATATACTCTCTGAGAGTCTCATTGGTTTTCTGCACGCAGACTTGCAACTCTGTCAATCCCGCTGGTCGCTTGCAAGTCCCTTCGAACGTTCTGACGAACACTCGGGACAGATCTTCCCAAGTGTAAATGCTGCTAGGAGGTAATTGAGTCAACCATGCCCTGGCAGAACCTTCCAACATGAGGGGCAAATGCTTCATGGCCACCTCGTCGTTCCCACCACCGATCTGAACTGCCACTCGGTAGTCTTCAAGCCAAGTTTCAGGCTTAGACTCACCAGTGAACTTGCTGACTCCTGTTGCCAACCTGAAATTGGGGGGGATAACAGCGGCTCTGATAGCTCTGCT
>NW_025265623.1:0-1529 GCF_018294505.1 Triticum aestivum
CGTTGATTGCCGGCAAAACATTGAGATGCCTGGTTTTTAAATTCTAGTAAATCCAAAACTCGTCTGAAATTCATGAAACTTGGCATGCTATCATGGAGCGGCATCAACATGCCGTGGTACAAATTTTGTCCCATTTGGGGCAGGTTTGGGCATCATGCTTCTCACAAACCGGAGCTTCTCACAACAAGCATGATGGTTTTCGGTAGGGAACGTCCCACCTTCAGGGACGAAACGATATCCATTGCCTCTTATTGCTTTCAAGTTTTTTTCTCGTGTCAACATAGAACAACAGGAGTGCTGTGTGAATTTTTGTGATTTTTCGGGGTTCGTTTGGACATTTTTAAGCATTAACTGAGTTTTCAATGCATTTATGTGCATAGTTCAAATTTGAACTACATGCGCATGCTCCACTTCATATAAATTGGTTGAAAAATCAAATCTGTGTCCTTGGGTGCATGCTTAGGCCCATGCAACAAATGGGAATGAATTTCAAACACCATGGCACCGATGATTGCCGGCAAAACATTAAGATGCCTGGTTTTTAAGTTCTAGTAAATCCAAAACTATTCTGAAATTCATGAAACTTCGCATGCTATCATGGAGCGGCATCAACATGCCGTGGTACAAATTTTGTCCCATTTGGGGCAGGTTTGGGTATATGCTTCTCACAAACCGGAGCTTCTCACAACAAGCATGATGGTTTTCGGTAGGGAACATCCCACCTTCAGGGACGAAACGATATGCATTGCCTCTTATTGCTTCCAAGTTTTTTTCTTGTGTCAACATAGAACAACATGAGTGTTGTGTGAATTTTTATGATTTTTCGAGGTTTGTTTGGACATTTTTATGCATTAACTGAGTTTTCAATGCATTTATGTGAATAATTCAAATTTGAACTACATGCGCATGCTCCACTGCATATAAATTGGTTGAAAAATCAAATCTGTGTCCTTGGGTGCATGCTTATGTCCCATGCAAGAAATGGGAATGAATTTCAAACACCATGGCAGCGTTGATTGCCGGCATAACATTGAGATGCCTGTTTTTAAATTCTAGTAAATCCAAAACTCGTATGAAATTCATGAAAGTTGGCATGCTATCATGGAGCGGCATCAACATGCCGTGAGACAAATTTTGTCCCATTTGGGGCAGGTTTGGGTATATGCTTCTCACAAACCGGAGCTTCTCACAACAAGCATGATGGTTTTTGGTAGGGAACGTCCCACCTTTGGGGACGAAACGATATCCATTGCCTCATATTGCTTTGAAGTTTTTTTCTCGTGTCAACATGGAACAACAGGAGTGTTGTGTGAATTTTTGTGATTTTTCGGGGTTCGTTTGGACATTTTTATGCATTAAGTGAGTTTTCAATGCATTTATGTGCATAATCCAAATTTGAACTACATGCGCATGCTCCAGTGCATATAATTGGTTGAAAAATCAAATCTGTGTCCTTGGGTGCATGCTTAGGCCCATGCAACAAATGGGAATGAATTTCAAACACCATGGCAGCGTTGATTGCCGGCAAA
>NW_025265624.1:0-1529 GCF_018294505.1 Triticum aestivum
GTACATGGCCATGGCGTGCTCCCCAAAAATATCAGCCAATTCCAGCTAGTGCCATGAGGGCACCTGTACTGTAAGCAGCGCGTGGCTTGTTGTAAACTACGCACATAGGTTCAGAGCATCGATCCATGAGGGTACACGATCTGATTCTGATCTGATCATCAAGGCGTACACAACCTCTTGCATCATGTACAATCCGGCTATAAATACCATCCAAAACAAACCGAGGACATACAGCAGTACAATCACATACACATGTGACTAGGTTCCTCGATCAAAGCTCTAGCAATGGCGCCATCGTCCAACCTCGTCCTCCTGCTCCTTGCCATGGCACTGACGGTCTCCACCGTTCACGGTTGCGGATACAATGGCCCGCCCCTGTCTCCGCCCCCGCCACCACAACCGTTGTACCCGCCGCCGTCACCGCCGCCGTCGCCACCGCCACCGCCACCGGCGTACCCCCCGCCGCCACCATCACCGTCAACCAGCTATGGCTCGTGCCCAAATCTGCAAGTGTGCGTCAACGTGCTGCACCTGCCGAATCTCAGTCTCGGCTTGTTTGCTAGTGAGTGCTGCCCGCTGCTCTACGGGTTGGTCGACCTGCAAGTGGTCGCGTGCCTCTGCGACATCCTCGGCGGTGTCCTCGGACTCCGCCTCGACGTCGTCCTCCTCCTCAACCAGTGCAGCATTCCCTGCGAATCCACCTACACCTGCCCACGCTGATCGATCACCCGTGCACATCTATTTGCTCTTTGCAAGTCTGCGTTCCAGTTCATCTTATATCTCAGTCTCGTGCATGCATGCATGCAACAGTGTTCCCTAGGTAGGTAGTACATGCGTAATCGTAAAAGTGTGTCGTGTTGTGTTGTTGGAATTAATACTGTACCAGACTTGCATGTATATGTGCATGCATAAGTACGTGGAATAAAAGTACGTTGAAACTCTGTAACAATGTGCTTGTATCATCTGAGATATTCATGCCTTTTTATGATCTGAGATGTCCGGGCTGTGCATGCATGCAAGCTTCTAATTTTCCTTTTCTTTTGATGAAGAAGGATATAATATTACATGAAAACCAAGTGTGGGTGGAACCGATGCAAACCACTGGGAAACAATGTGTTGAAGTCTCGAAGAAATCTCAAAAGCACCGGATGTTAAAGTGTGATGTTCCATTATCATGAGAAATTCCCAAGTTCAATCACATTGCAATTTACGAGGCATAAAACAAATTGAAAATCAACATTGAATATTGCCAAAACAGTAAACGTCACGATTAATAGCTGAATTTGTTCTTTTCATAGCTCATAAACCATAATGTGTTTGAACCTGGAATTTCGCATGGCAGTAGTGAAGGAAATATGCCCTAGAGGTAATAAGAAAGTTGTTATTTATATTTCCTTATATCATGATAAATGTTTATTATTCATTCTAGAATTGTATTAACCGAAAACTTAGTACATGTGTGAATACATAGACAAACAGAGCGTCACTAGTATGCCTCTACTTGACTAGCTCGTTGAATCAAAGATGGT
>NW_025265625.1:0-1529 GCF_018294505.1 Triticum aestivum
ACGATACGGGTTATTGTGCATATGAAATAAATCAACCTCAACTTGGCTTAGGTAGAAATGACATGTGCATCAGTGACATGTGAGTTCAAATAGGGGAACGACTCTGCTAGAAGTGAATTGTTCCATTTACCAAGCTACAGAGATTCATATCCTGTGTTACCCAATGTACATGTACATATCCCCCAAAAATAATAGTAAGAGTATACTATTCTCAAATCATATTCATTCTGTGAAATTTCTCCTTGCGTACATAAATGCATGCCCAAGCTGTAGAGAGCCAAATATGAGCAACAATAGTGTAAGTGTGGGTCACTGATTAATCGAGGCAACCCGGCAAAACCATCATACATATGAAATATCTTCTCATGCATATTAGTGCTTGCTAGTTCAATAAATGACATAATCAGGTTGTAATTGGAATAGATCTAGATAAACAATAATTGTAAATAATGTGTTATTATATTTCACATTAGGATATCCATTACTAAATTATTCATGGGGGTCCTTTTAGTTTGTACTCCCTCCGTTCCAAAATAGATGACCCAACTTTGTACTAAAGGGAGTAGGTTGATAAACATGAAGCAATGATACCACGACGAGTGACAACCAGTTTCATGTGATGCATAATATTGGAGTAAGATTCTATAAATTTCTTCGACTGATTGAATGTGCATATATATATATGTGATTATTTATTCCTGGCCATGGCCCTTTCTTTTATGTAGCTAATCTTTCGCTATTAATATATGCATCCGGCCCAAACATTAAAATGTTGATAAGTTGCTCATGCTTATCTTATTGTATATCAATTGAAGTCATTAAGTCAAACATGGGATCCGCTGCTCATGCAACTGAGTTTTTCAAAGATCAAAAAGATCATGAAGTGGAAAAGTTGTTCTGGTCGCAGTTCAGTGCTCCAACGCGTCCGCTGCTGTTAAATGAGAAAATGGCCGAGTGCGCTGAGCTCCATAGGTTTGTCCGGGCTTGCCATGAGGTCTGTCGTGGATCATCTTTGGCTAGAAGGACCAAGGCCGAATAGTTATTTTGGTTTAGTGCAACGATTCCTTGGTGCCGTGCCGCATATCGACACTGTAAAGAGGAAGGCGTGCATAAAGGGTGCGTGGATGGCTCTTGCCTGTGTTAAGACATATTGGGCAGAGATGGATGCCACCGCTATTGCAACCCGGGGTCCGGCCGTAGGCCAGGTCTCGGCTGAGCACTATTTTGAAGAAGGCCTATAAGGCGCTCGTTTAATAGAGGCTCGGTTCTCAAAGAGTATCATGTTCGAGTGAGATGTATCCCAATTGTAAAAACAATGCTATTTGGATTATAAAGGCTGTGTTTATACTTTTGCCTGAAAGTATTATGATGCCTCTTGTGCGGCCGTTTATGTACGTATATAACCTAAAAGTATGCAGTCGTCGGCTTCAGCCCCCACGCATATAATGCGGGGGTGTTCGGAAAAGCGCGTATTCACACTTGATCCAATGTCTTGGTCCATTAAGGAGGTGTTAGCGCGGCGAAGAAGG
>NW_025265626.1:0-1529 GCF_018294505.1 Triticum aestivum
TGCTACTATCCTTTTACCACACTTGTGCTTCAAAGTAGCACCATGATCTTCATGATAGAGAGTCTCCTATGTTGTCACTTTCATATACTAGTGGGAATCTTTCCTTATAGAACTTGGCTTGTATATTCCAATGATGGGCTTCCTCAAAATGCCCTAGGTCTTCGTGAGAAGCGAGTTGGATGCACACCCACTTAGTTTCTTTTTGAGCTTTCATACACTTATAGCTCTAGTGCATCTGTTGCATGGCAATCCCTACTCACTCACATTGATATCTGTTGATGGGCATCTCCATAGCCCGTTGATACGCCTAGTTGATGTGAGACTATCTTCTCCTTTTTGTATTCTCCACAACCACCATTCTATTCCACCTATAGTGCTATATCCATGGCTCACGCTCATGCATTGCGTGAAGATTGAAAAAGTTTGAGAACATCAAAAGTATGAAACAATTGCTTGGCTTGTCATCAGGGTTGTGTATGATTTAAATATTTTGTGTGGTGTAGATAGAGAATAGCCAGACTATATGATTTTGTAGGGATAACTTTCTTTGGCCATGTTATTTTGAGAAGACATGATTGCTTAGTTAGTATACTTGAAGTATTATTATTTTTATGTCAATATTGAACTTTTATCTTGAATCTTTCGGATCTGAACATTCATGCCACAATAAAGAAAAAATACATTGAAAAATATGTTAGGAAGCATTCCTCATCAAAAATTCAGTTTTTATCATTTACCTACTCGAGGACGAGCAGGAATTATGCTTGGGGATGCTTGATACATCTCCAACGTATCTATAATTTTTGATTGTTCCATGCTATTATATTATCAACCTTGGATGTTTTATATGCATTTATATGCTATTTTATATGATTTTTGGGACTAACATATTAACCTAGAGCCTAGTGCCAGTTCCTGTTTTTTTCCTCGTTTTAGAGTATCGCAGAAAAGGAAAATCAAACGGAGTCCAATTGACCTGAAACTTCACGGAACTTATTTTTGGAACAAAAGAAATCCAGGAGACTTGGAGTAGATGTCAAGGAAGCTTTGAGGGAGGCATGAGGCAGGGAGGCGCTCCCCCACCCTCATGGGCCCCTCGTGGCTCCCCTGACTGACTTCTTTCACATATATATCTATATACCCTAAAAACATCAGAGAGCAGAATAGATCGAGAGTTTCGCTGCCAGAAGCCTCAATAGCCACCGAAAACCAATCTAGATCCGTTCTGGCACCCTGCCAGAGGGGGGAATCCCTCTCCGATGGCCATCTTCGTCATCTCGGTGCTCTCCATGACGAGGAGGGAGTAGTCCACCCTCGGGGTTGAGGGTATGTACCAGTAGCTATGTGTTTGATCTCTCTCTCTCTCGTGTTCTTGAGGTGGCACGATCTTGATGTATCACGAGCTTTGCTATTATATTTGGATCTTATGATGTTTCTCCCCCTCTACTCTCTTGTGATGAATTGAGTTTTCCTGTTGAAGTTATCTTATTGGATTGAGTCTCTAAGGATTTGAGAACACTTGATGTATG
>NW_025265627.1:0-1529 GCF_018294505.1 Triticum aestivum
GAAACATGACTTGAATTCCTTCCATCGAAATGTTCAAAAGGCAAAGTGTTTGTCACGGATGAATATTTTTTCAAGAAAGTGTTTTCCTGTCAAAGAAATGAGTGGGAGGATACTAGAACTTGCAAAGGATTATTGAATCTCTAGTGGTAATAAGTAGGATTAACAAACCGAAAGTTGTTCTGTTAGATTGTCTCCAAAATAAACCGTAAGTTATGGATATGGCAACCCTAAAACTTGTAACAGGATTATGCAAATCAGGAAAATCGTTGAATTTTCTGAAATTTCATGATGAGATATTCATCTTAGAAGAAGATGAACTATCACACTGACACATGGAAAGCTTTGTTTCAATTGGCCACTCCGCCCCATGAGACGGGAGTAACATCCGGCCATTTTCATATTCGTCTACAGTTGGAACCAGTGGCCGGAGCAAATAAAACAACAAAATTGTTTATCTACAAACTTTTCTCATAAAGGTATGATAATTTCCCAGATGCACTGTTGGCATAATGGGCGAATTTGCATGTAGCTCAGTCTGTCGCCGCACTCCGCAAAAACCTTGCCTGACTTGTCAACATGCCCGGCTCAATGGAGCAGTGCCAATATTGGTAACATGTGCACAGAGATAGCACAAGACCCACGGAGATGGCATCTATGCTGAATTCTTTTAAGCAAAACCTTTCACAGCAGAAGGTCTTCCGGGTGTGCAAGATGTTCTTGATAGCGTTCTGGTCAAGGTTACTCACGAGATGAGTTCTATGTTGACTGCTCCATACACTAATGAGGAAATGAAGACATCTCTCTTTCAGATATTTCCAACAAAGGCGCCCAAAACAGATGGCTTCCCCGCACACTTCATTCCGTGTCATTGGGAGATCTGTGGGGTTGAGGTCACCAACACGTTTCTGATAATTTTGCAAGGTGAAGAGAGCCTAGAGGTAAGAAATGAGACAATCTTTTTTCTTATCCATAAGGTAAAACACCTCACCCAACTCACTCAGTTTCATCCTATTAGCCTTTGCAATGTCCTTTACAAAATTGCCTCAAAAGTGGTCTCTAATCATTTGAAGCAAGTGCTTTCCGATATCTTCTCAGAAGAAAAATGAACGTCTCATTACTAATAATATTACCACAACATACAAGTGTTTACAATGGATGTAGAGCAATAATGCAAAGAAAAATAGATTTTGTGCGGTTAAATTGGATATGATGAAAGCCTATGATCGGGTCGAGGGAATTTATCTTGAGGATATCATGTCAAAGTTGGGGTTTTAGTAACTTGGGAATCTCTTGTAATGACGATTGTTAGTTCAGTGAAATTCTCCGTAATGTTTAATGGAGAAAAAATAGAAGAACTTAAGACAACGATGGGGATCCGACAGGGGGACCCAATATCTCCTTACCTATTTTTGTTTGCAGCAGAGGTCCTTTCGTGCCTCTTCCAAAAGAAGAATAAGTCATCCCACCTATGTGGCATTAAAGTGGCATCGTCGGCACCGCCGGTCGACCACTTGCTATTGCAGATGACA
>NW_025265628.1:0-1529 GCF_018294505.1 Triticum aestivum
TCGTGAACTCTGGAGAGGTGCGGAGGTAGTTCCAACTGGTAGGCAACTTCTCCTCGTTTGGCAAGAATGCGAAAAGGTCCAATGTAACGAGGAGCCAATTTGCCTTTGATACCGAAACGATGGGTTCCCTTCAGAGGGGTGACCCGAAGATAAGCCTTCTCGTCAACCTCGAAAGTCATAGCCTTATGCTTTCGGTCATATTGACTCTTTTGACGAGATTGGGCTGTTTTCAACTTTTCACGAACGATACGAACTTGTTCTTCTGCTTCCTGAATCATATCCGGGCCAAAGAATTGTCTTTCCCCGGTCTCTGACCAGTTAAGGGGTGTTCGACACCGTCGTCCATAGAGAACTTCAAAAGGGGCTTTACCCAAGCTAGATTGATAGCTGTTGTTGTAAGCGAATTCGGCAAATGGAAGGCACTTCTCCCAGTCCATTCCAAATGAGATAACAGAGGCTCGAAGCATGTCTTCTAGAATTTGGTTGACGCGTTCCATGTCACATCCCTAGCTTCAAGCTTTGCTCTAGGTTAGCTTCATGTGTGCATCATGTCCATATTTTTGAAACTTGAATTGAGGAATATTGGAAGCCTCAAAACCCTAAATAAAAGAGGGGCAAAAACCCTAGAAATCTTATTCATTGCTCCAAATGGCTCTTCTTAAATGTTTGATAATTTTTGGTAAGGGTTCTGGTCCCAACCAAAATATTGAACATTTTTAAGGATTTATATTTGGGCATATGAATTAAATCGATAATTATTTGAATTGGATTTATATCTACTATTAAATAAATATAGGTCCAATAATTCTGAAATATTTTTGTGGAGCATTGTTTTAATTCCTTTAGCTCCTAAAAATATTGTCAGAAGCAAAATAAATTGAATTGGTTTCAAAACCAAATTCAAAACAAACCTGCAAAATAGAAAACAGAGTTAAAACAGAACAGAGAACAAAAAAAAATAAAAAAGAGCAAGCCCACCTGGCCTTACCTGCAGCCCCACCTAGCGCCCCATCTGGCCCAGCTCCCCCAGCCGGCCCAGCCCACCTCCTCCCCCTTGTCCTCTTCCTCCTCTGCCAGGAGGACGAACAGAGGCGAGGCGTGGCGCGCGCCGACGCTGCCTCGGCCACCTCCTGCTTCCCCCTGGCCACCTCCTGCTTCCTCTCGTCGCCCTGGACCCCGTCCGCGACGCCACGCACCCCCCCCAGGCCTCTCACTCTCTCCCCGAGCTCCTCTCCTCCTCTGGCTCTCTCGCGCGCAGCCACCGAACACACCCGCCGCCGCCGACGAGCTTCCCCGTGGCCACCGGCCACCCCTAGCCTCGCCGATGCGCCCAGGAGCTCCCCCTCGACCCCTCCTTCCTCCCCACCGAACCACGGCCCTACGGACGCGCCACAACACCGCCGGCATCGCCGTTTCCATCGCCGGCCGCCGAGGATCTTCACCGTCAATTCGCCACCATCGTCGCTTCCCCGAGCTCGCTGACCCTCCCTGCACGATCCCCGTGAGTCCCTGCTTCGTTTCCCCCTAAC
>NW_025265629.1:0-1529 GCF_018294505.1 Triticum aestivum
GAGTAGTTAGGAGGATCCCAGGCAGGAGGCCTGCGTCTCTTTCGATCTGTATCCCAATTTGTGCTAGCCATCTTATGGCAACTTGTTTAACTTATGTCTGTACTCAGATATTGTTGCTTCCGCTGACTCGTCTATGATCGAGCACTTGTATTCGAGCCCTCGAGGCCCCTGGCTTGTATTATGATGCTTGTATGACTTATTTATGTTTTAGAGTTGTCTTGTGATATCTTCCCGTGAGTCCCCGATCTTGATCGTACACGTTTGCGTGCATGATTAGTGTACGATTGAATCGGGGGCGTCACAAACATGCACGAATGCATGCATAGCCTAGTACGGGCTCACCCCCGGGGAGGTGAACCCTATCTTGAACCCCCCCTGGTTGGCGCCAGACATATCCTGACCTCGCACAAGCAGCATCTCTTGGATCGCTGTTTCGTGGATTTTGAGGGCACTCTGCCAAAATGCCTTGGCAGCATGCAAATGATGCAACACAGAGGATCTCCGCTGCCCTTTCTCCAGTAGTGTTTGCTAAGGCATCGGCAACACTTGCCTGTGAAGCGGCTTAAGAAGGCCTCGCGGCCCGGTGCACCATTGATGTCCTGGAGTAGGTTCGAGCGGTGTAGCTGTAGGCACGCACTAATACCCGATGGCTCCTTGTGCATCTATTCCTTTGGGATTAAACCTCCGTCCATCCCTCCTCCTCGCCCGAAGAGGAAATGATGAGGGCGGAGGGCATGGCCATGGTGGATTTTAGGCACTACTGCTCAATCCAGGGTGATGCGCCCAGATCCAAAGTATCACAGGCATGCGTGGCATGGGATGACTCTCCCTGCGGCAGGAATCGCGCCGTCGAGGCCAGATCTACTGCAGACACAAGCGGGGACGCAAGCGAGTCTAAAACCTGCGACGGAGCGCTGGGCGAGAGTGAGCTTGCACGAGACCATGGACCGCGGCTGGAGCTGGATCCAGAGCGAAACCTAGGAGGGGATGGGCGAGCCATAATGCCAGAGTGGGTGGCCGTCGCGGTCGGAGTGGCCAATGGCGCGGAGGAGGGAGCAAGAGTCTTAGGAACGAGACCTAGCGTGCCCTCTCAAGATCTACTCCGTTTGTCTGTACGAGTTGGGATCCGAAAAAGAAAATACACAACATAGAGAATAAGTGTGAGATGACAAAATGGAAGAAAGACACTTTGATTAGTGGTTTCTATGTATGCTGGGTTTTTTTCACAGCGAGGTACAAATACCATACTCGTATAATAGTAGAACCATATATTAATCCATAAACACTGCTTGTATAATAACACAACTTATTACCTGAATCATAATAGTATATATATACAGCCGGTCTAAACAATATATGGCGTCAAATCCGGCCGGCTGTTTAATTATATATCACATCTGATCACACACACTTTGGTCATCCCAGCTTAATCATTTTATTTATGCAATACGACTGCTACGTACGTACATGCACGCTCGCATGCGTGCATGCATGATGCATATAGCCTAGTACGGGCTCACCCCGGGGAA
>NW_025265630.1:0-1529 GCF_018294505.1 Triticum aestivum
GAATGGTTTCAGAACTTTGATATGATGATGTTGAGTATGTACGAAATCCTTTGTCAAATGTCTCAAATCCTTTTGAGCATTTACAGCTGTTATGCTGCCGAAATTTTGCTAGAAGTTCTAATGCCTTTGCATTATGATTGTGCTTCCAGATGGCCACTCGCGACCTCAATCAAGTGGTTCGCCTGACTCGATGCCTAGATGTACCCGGCCATACTGCTAAGTTGGTCAGGGTAATGACTGAGGCTGGATACCGCTGGTATCCCGAGTACACGGTCGAAGAGCAATTCCGGGACTTCAATCAAAGCCAGTATCTCTGCACTGTCAGGATATTTCCATCTTATCCTGGATCCACCGAGCCTCTTCACTGCTCCTATGGACTCGGGGTTACTATTGAGATGGCTGTGCAGGACGCCGCCTACTCTATGATGACCATTATGCGAGTCAGATCTGGTTTATTTCGGGACTCTGATTTCCGGTATATGCCAGGATCACTTCCGGGAGCACAAGGGTATCTCCAGGCTATCTATGCTAACCCCACTCAGGAGGATTCACGGACTCGCACCACTGCTGAGATGCTCGAGGATAAGGACCGTGAAAATCGGGCCTTAAGGTTAGAGCTCTTCAATACCCGTGCTGACCACTGGGCTACTTTGACTCGGTTCGCACCGGCGGTGCAAGCTGGATATTCAGATATGCGCGATCTCTATCCTGTGAGATCTGCTCTGCCGGACGTGATGGTTTGGCGTGATGTAGGAGGCATCACCCCACCTCACGGTCCCCGCAGGCCACCGTCTGTGGGTCCAAGGCCTCATCCTAGCCCCTATGGTCCACAAGCTCCGCGAGACCGTCTGTTTCCGGATGATCATGTTGAACTTCCAGGCTATGGAGGCGACTTCTACGAGGACTACTACGGATCGGTCTGAGCTAGTGGTAGTATCACTAGTTCGCACTAGCTGTGTCTTCTATCGTCCCGCGTGACTCGTGGGATATGACCTAGTTTGTACTCCTTCCGGAGGGGTAGAAAAATAATGTATAGGAGCTTGGAATGCCTCTGATGAGATGTAATCCTCTTTTCACCGTAATAGTACTTTGTTTGGTCTTGTACTAAACCCTGTATGGTGTGTATGACGATGGAATAAAAGAAGCAGTTTCTGTATCTACCATGTCATACGGATGATCATCTTGCATTCCGAGTTATTCCTTACATTTTGTATCCCATGTTGGAATTTTATCATCCTGACTAAATCATTGTCTTGTTTACCTAGGATGGTCAACACGCGCGCTAACCCTGCTTCTCAAGAGCAGGCCGAAGGCAGTGAAGTCAGGGATGCAAATCTGCCTCATCCTCCTTCACTAGCCGAGGTTATGATGGAAGCTGAGAGAAACAAGCGGGAGACCAACCGTTTGTTGGAGCGTATTGAACAGAATACAGCACACCATCAGAGGGCTAACGTGGTGTCACTCAGTGATTTTATCAAATTGCATCCACCCACGTTCCACCACTCCGTCGAGCCTCTCGACGCTGATGA
>NW_025265631.1:0-1529 GCF_018294505.1 Triticum aestivum
AGCACATGCCACTTCCACCATCCGAAGCCCCGTAGCAGCAGCTCCCCAACGCGCCCAGCCGCGCAAGCAGCCGTGGCCGGAAACAGCCGGCCGGCGATCGCCGCCGTGCACTGCTTAGCGTCGGCGATTAATCGCCGGCTAACCCGTCATTAGCTGCCTAACCACCTGGTTAACCACCCCTGACCCACAGACAATCGGGCCCCACCTGTTTAATTAACCGGCTAAAGAAATTAGTTAGGATTAGTCTAATTCCAGTGGACCCACGCGTCAGCATTGACCATGCTGACGTGTCTGTTGACCGGACCCACCTGTCATTGACCCTAGGCTGCACTGGGTCACTGACCAGTGGACCCCACTGGTCAGGTTTGACCCGGGGCAGCCCTGTTGACTTGCTGATGCAAGCATGACGCACTGCTGATGTCATAAAGTATTTTCTGGATTTAATAATATTCAGGAAATTCCAGAAAATAGCTAAAACTTCAATAAATCATAGAAAATTAACCGTTACTCCAAATAAAATAAATTATATATGAAAAATTATCAGAAAAATTCAAGGAATCCATCTGTACCATTTTCATGCATGTTAGAACAACTTATAGGTGCTGTTTAGCACAAATCATATGAAGGGCATTTAAATAATCACATATGGAGTTTGAATTTGAATTTTATATTCAAACCAACTTCATTTAATCTGTTGCTAGTTGCATTAGCTCAAAACACATTCATATTGCCATTTCATAGCATGCATCATACTGTGCATTGCATTGATCGTGTTTCTTCTGTGTTGCCGGTATTTGTCCCCTCTCGATAGACGTGATACCGAGGATGTGATCGTTGACACTGATGAAGACTCAATGTTATCTTCAGAAGTGCCAGGCAAGCAAAACCCCCTTGTTCATTCCGATACAATCCTACTCTCTCGCTCCTGCTCTCTTTTACTGCATTAGGACAACATCGATTCATCTGTTACTTGCTGCGGTAGCTGAACCCCTTTATCCTCTGCATGACCTGTCATTCCACAGTAATTAGATGAAACCCACTAGCATGAGTAGGAGTTGTTTGAGCCCTGATGTGCCTACTCATTCATGTTTGTTTGTCATGCATGCTACTGCTTAGAGTTGAGTCAGGTCTGATTCATCGGGGATGAATCAGAGGCGTGTGAACATGTCCTACTGTGTGAGAGTTAAGTGTGTGAACACGATTTGGTAAAGGTAGCGGTGAGAGGCCATGTAGGAGTACATGGTGGGTTGTCTCATTGCAGCCGTCCTCAGGAACTGAGTTCTGTGTTTGTGATCCATGATTCAGCTACTACCATACATTGGGCCCTGAAATATGACCCCGCTCGACTTCTTATTCACCCTTGTCCTCTGTCCAGGAGTTGCAAGTAGTTTCTGGTGTTTGTAGTATGCTGGAGGCCGTGGACAGCGCTGACCGTAGGGGTGGGCTGTGATGCGGTAGGCACGTGGCCGGGTATACCGGGCGCCCGTTTGGTGTCACGGAACCCTGTTCACATCGTTTGGGGCTGTGAG
>NW_025265632.1:0-1528 GCF_018294505.1 Triticum aestivum
TGCTATGCCTGCTATGCTTAGAGTCGTGTCAGGTCTGGTTCATCTGGGTGATGGGCTAGAGTGAAATGATTATGTCGGTAATGAGAGTGGTGTGGTGAACACGATTTGGTAAAGGTATCGATGAGAGGCCATGTAGGAGTACATGGTGGGTTGTTTCATTGAAGCCGACCTTAAGCACTGAGATCTGTATGTGTGATTTAAGAATCAGCTACTACCATACATTGGGCCCTGAAATATGACCCCGCTCGACTTCTTATTCACCCTAGCTCTCTGTCCAGGAGTTGCAAGTAGTTTCTGGTGTTTGTAGCCTACTGGAGGCCGTGGACAGCGCTGACCGTAGGGGTGGGCTGTGATGCGGTAGGTACGTGGCCGGGTGTACCGAATACCCGTTAGGTATCTCGGGAACCATGTTCACATTGTTCGGGGCCGTATGGGAAACCTCGGCCGGACTCCCTGCGGATGGAACCTGAATAGGCGATAAACCTGGAGTAGAGGCTTAAGTGTTTAGGTAGGTCGTGGTCTACACCCACGTCGGCTTTCGCTTGAAGTCTGCCGAGCACATGTCGTGTGCAGACGCTAAGTGGTGGAAACATGTATGACGAAGTACACCCCTGCAGGGTTAACATGATCTATTCGAATAGCCGCGTCCGCGGTAAAGGACTACTTGGTTGCCTATACAGTTCATAGACAAGTAAATGGATACTATTAAAAGCCTCAAGATAAGTGTGAGTGCCGAGGATGGCTCTTCCGTAGGAAGACGGAGGTGGATCCTCGGTAGTGTATTGAAGTGGTGAATAGTGGACTCGTGTGCGCAAAACTATTTCAAGTAGGAGTATCGTAGGATAGCCTAGCCAAGAGTCAAAGCTGGCTTGCTGCAATAACTCCACCAACCCTTCTTGATACTATGCATGTATGTAGGTTCTGATGTAAGTCTTGCTGAGTACTTTTGTACTCATGTTGCTATAATCTACATTTTTACAGAAGACGTTGCAACCCCTTCTGATGGGTTCTATGTAGACGTTGACATCAACGAGTAGGCTAAGGACCCAGGTGGTGACCCTGAGCTTGTGGAGGACCACGTAGTATAGCTAGGCTTTCCAAGCCCCTTTTATTTTACTAGTTGTCTGTACTCAGACAAGTTATTTCCGCTGCTGGTTTGTATGACTGTATGACTTGTATGTGGGGTCATGAGACCCGTACCTCTGTGTATGTTATGTATGGCTCCCTGAGCCTTAAATAAAGTACTTGTGTCGTAGAGTCATGTTGTGATGCTTCGTTGTATTTGCACATATCGAGCATATTGTGTGTATGATTGAAATGCTTGGTATGTGTGGGATCTGACTATCTAGTTGTTTATCTTTAGTAGCCTCTCTTACCGGGAAATGTCTCCTAGTGTTACCGCTGAGCCATGGTAGCTTGCTACTGCTCTGGAACACTTAGGCTGGCCGGCATGTGTCCTTCTTCGTTCCTGTGTCTGTCCCTTCGGGGAAATGTCACGCATTGAGTACCGGAGTCCTGTTAGCCCGCT
>NW_025265633.1:0-1528 GCF_018294505.1 Triticum aestivum
CTTCCTTCCATGGAGGCATCGTCATGGGGTCGTGCATCTATCACTCAGGCTTCGGGCGTGAAGAGGGCCACCGTAGCATAGTGGTAGTGCGTTCCCTTCGTAAGGGAAAGGTCGTGAGTTCGATCCTCACCGGGGGCTTCCATTTTTTATTTCCCATTTCTTTTGCATTGTAAATACTCAACATTTAGGTCATTGGCTTTTAAAAAGATAATGGAATAGTTCACTGCTGGGAGTGTCTACTTCAATTTTTGCAGCCACGACCAAGAGTCGACTGCCATAGCTCGCCGCTCCCATGTATACCTCTGCCTGCTTGATGCCCATGGTTGGATGTGGCGAAAGTCGCCCGATAAGCTCCAAGTTCTTGAGGACGGACCGTTGAATGTGGCGAAAGTCGTCCGATAAGCTCCAAGTTGTTGAGGACGGACCGTTGAATGTGGCGAAAGTCGCCCGATAAGCTCCAAGTTGTTGAGGACGGACCGTTCCTCTCCCGTCTCTCTTCAGGAATTATGAAGAGAGATGTCATATGATGATGGTCCTCTGCTTCTTCCTCCTGAGCTGCATGTCAAAACGGTCATTGGTGAGCTATGGTTCTCGGTCCACTGTTGCCCCTCTCACCCCAAGTGACACCGTCGTCAACTGCCGGGGCTTAGTGTTGCAAGCACGGATAACTCAATTGCAATCTATGTTTTACTTGTGGGTTCTTCTTGCAAACATGCTACAACAAGTTAAAGTTTTACTTTCCAGTTGGGCCTTGGTGTGAGTTTTGCGTCGTTTTGTTAAATAACAACCCCTGGTCCTTCTGAACCCTTCACATGTTCCGAACCAAAAAAATAATTTGGCCACAACAACGTATTTTTATGAGTATAAGAAGCATGAGCTTTGGTTGAAGGCAGCCATGAAGCCGAGGCATAAATGTCGGTGCAGAGCGTCACTTCCTTCCATGGGGGCATCGACATGGGGTCGTGCCTCTATCATTAGGCTTTCGGCATGAAGAGCACCGCTTCCTTCCATGGAGGCATCGTCATGGGGTCGTGCTTCTATCACTCAGGCTTCGGGCGTGAAGAGGGCCACTTCCATGTATGCATCGTCATTCATCGTGCATCTACCATCCGGGTTTCGGGCGAAAGAGCCCCACTTCCTTCCATGGAGGCATCGTCATGGGGTCGTGCATCTATCACTCAGGCTTCGGGCGTGAAGAGGGCCACCGTAGCATAGTGGTAGTGCGTTCCCTTCGTAAGGGAAAGGTCGTGAGTTCGATCCTCACCGGGGGCTTCCATTTTTTATTTCCCATTTCTTTTGCATTGTAAATACTCAACATTTAGGTCATTGGCTTTTAAAAAGATAATGGAATAGTTCACTGCTGGGAGTGTCTACTTCAATTTTTGCAGCCACGACCAAGAGTCGACTGCCATAGCTCGCCGCTCCCATGTATACCTCTGCCTGCTTGATGCCCATGGTTGGATGTGGCGAAAGTCGCCCGATAAGCTCCAAGTTCTTGAGGACGGACCGTTGAATGTGGCGAAAGTCG
>NW_025265634.1:0-1528 GCF_018294505.1 Triticum aestivum
TTTTGGCCACTGCTCGCCGTCTGCCTACCACTGAGGAGTTCGACCGAGTCATCGCTCCTACTCCAGTCAGAGCTGCACCGCCTGCCGCACCCGCGCTACCACCTGTCGCTCCCGCGCCATCACCGCAGCGCAGCGTTATGCGCCAGGAGCCGGCTAGAGAGGAGGTGGAGGTTGATTCTCCTGGACCGCTGAGTCTTGCCATCGGCAAGGGGAAGGAAATCTACACCATCTCCGACTGAGAGCACCGAGTAGCCGCGCGTTATGTCTGCTTGTATGATGTGTTTTCTCTGTACGCTAGTTTGTATTGGTGTGTTTGCTGCCTTCCGGAGTAGTACGCTAGTCTAAATAACATGTCAGGAATGTGTACGCACATCCTGAGTGTTGTATCATGTGTTTGTTTTTCGCGTGTAAGAATTGTGTTAAGCAGTCTTTTCTCCATGCAAAACCGCTTATGTTTTCCTTGAAAACCTTGAGGTCTTTTAAACTGTTGCCTTTGCAAAGTTTTCCTTGTGCTACACAGTTTTTCTCATGGGTTTTGCAAAATAATACCCCAGACTGGAAAAATGTCTCGTCCGTGGACTCGCTCCATGCCCAATCAGCCAGAAGAGGTTTATGGGACACAGACTAGCAACAATTTCACTCAGGGTCAGTCTAGTCAACAAGACAGCAAAGCAGCCCTGTCTCAAGTATGCCGTCTCTTCGAGCAAAGCCAGCAACAGCACCAAGAGATGATGAATCATGTCATCAATATGGGAAACCACCGCGAACACTATCAACCAAATTCCAAGTTATCTGAGTTATAGAAGACTCGCCCCTCAACTTTTGCTCACACCGATAGGCCGCTGGAAGCCGATGATTGGCTTCGTGACATTGAAAGGAAACTAATTATTGCTCAGTGTTCCGATCATGAGAAGGTGCTTTATGCACCACACTACCTTACTGGAGCAGCTGCAACATGGTGGGAAAACTTCCTACACATGCATCCCAGTGAACACAACATCACCTGGGAAGAGTTCAAGGAAGGCTTCCGTGGGGCACACATCCCCAGGAGCATCATAAAAATCAAGAAGAGAGAATTTGATGACCTGAAGCAGAGAGGCATGTCAGTGACAGAATACAATGGTCAGTTTACCCAGCTATCTCGTTATGCCTACGACGAGCACATGACAGAAAGCAAGAAGATGGAAAAATTCCTGACGGCCTGGCACCAGCACTAAAATGCCAACTGGTTGTACACACTTTCCCGGATTTTAAAACTCTGGTTGACAAGGCCATTACCTTGGAGAATGAGCGCCGTAGTCTGGAAGATCTCTGTAAGCGAAAGAGGGACAAGATGACTCTAGCTCGCAACAACCGAAGCAAGACTGGAGTTCCAAAGACAGAAGCAAGGAGATCCACGACTACCGATCCAAGGCCCGTCAGACAGTTCCATGCCAGGGACAAAGAGTTCACGTACCGTCCAGGGGTCACATGCTATGCTTGTGGGGAAGAAGGGCACTATGCTAAACAATGCCCAAAGCCGAGGAAC
>NW_025265635.1:0-1528 GCF_018294505.1 Triticum aestivum
TTTTGGCCACTGCTCGCCGTCTGCCTACCACTGAGGAGTTCGACCGAGTCATCGCTCCTACTCCAGTCAGAGCTGCACCGCCTGCCGCACCCGCGCTACCACCTGTCGCTCCCGCGCCATCACCGCAGCGCAGCGTTATGCGCCAGGAGCCGGCTAGAGAGGAGGTGGAGGTTGATTCTCCTGGACCGCTGAGTCTTGCCATCGGCAAGGGGAAGGAAATCTACACCATCTCCGACTGAGAGCACCGAGTAGCCGCGCGTTATGTCTGCTTGTATGATGTGTTTTCTCTGTACGCTAGTTTGTATTGGTGTGTTTGCTGCCTTCCGGAGTAGTACGCTAGTCTAAATAACATGTCAGGAATGTGTACGCACATCCTGAGTGTTGTATCATGTGTTTGTTTTTCGCGTGTAAGAATTGTGTTAAGCAGTCTTTTCTCCATGCAAAACCGCTTATGTTTTCCTTGAAAACCTTGAGGTCTTTTAAACTGTTGCCTTTGCAAAGTTTTCCTTGTGCTACACAGTTTTTCTCATGGGTTTTGCAAAATAATACCCCAGACTGGAAAAATGTCTCGTCCATGGACTCGCTCCATGCCCAATCAGCCAGAAGAGGTTTATGGGACACAGACTAGCAACAATTTCACTCAGGGTCAGTCTAGTCAACAAGACAGCGAAGCAGCCCTGTCTCAAGTATGCCGTCTCTTCGAGCAAAGCCAGCAACAGCACCAAGAGATGATGAGTCATGTCATCAATATGGGAAACCACCGCGAACACTATCAACCAAATTCCAAGTTATCTGAGTTATAGAAGACTCGCCCCTCAACTTTTGCTCACACCGATAGGCCGCTGGAAGCCGATGATTGGCTTCGTGACATTGAAAGGAAACTAATTATTGCTCAGTGTTCCGATCATGAGAAGGTGCTTTATGCACCACACTACCTTACTGGAGCAGCTGCAACATGGTGGGAAAACTTCCTACACATGCATCCCAGTGAACACAACATCACCTGGGAAGAGTTCAAGGAAGGCTTCCGTGGGGCACACATCCCCAGGAGCATCATAAAAATCAAGAAGAGAGAATTTGATGACCTGAAGCAGAGAGGCATGTCAGTGACAGAATACAATGGTCAGTTTACCCAGCTATCTCGTTATGCCTACGACGAGCACATGACAGAAAGCAAGAAGATGGAAAAATTCCTGACGGCCTGGCACCAGCACTAAAATGCCAACTGGTTGTACACACTTTCCCGGATTTTAAAACTCTGGTTGACAAGGCCATTACCTTGGAGAATGAGCGCCGTAGTCTGGAAGATCTCTGTAAGCGAAAGAGGGACAAGATGACTCTAGCTCGCAACAACCGAAGCAAGACTGGAGTTCCAAAGACAGAAGCAAGGAGATCCACGACTACCGATCCAAGGCCCGTCAGACAGTTCCATGCCAGGGACAAAGAGTTCACGTACCGTCCAGGGGTCACATGCTATGCTTGTGGGGAAGAAGGGCACTATGCTAAACAATGCCCAAAGCCGAGGAAC
>NW_025265636.1:0-1528 GCF_018294505.1 Triticum aestivum
GTCTGTACTCAGACATGATAGCTTCCGCTTGTGTTTTGACTTGTATGCTCTGATTGTTGGGTCATGAGACCCATGTTTGTAATGTCTCGCTCCTCGGAGCCTATTGAATAAACTACTTGAGTCGTAGAGTCATTTTGTGATGCCATGTTGTATTGCACATATCGAGCATATTGTGTGTATGTTATTGAAATGCTTGGTATGTGTGGGATCTGACTATCTAGTTGTTTATCTTTAGTAGCCTCTCTTACCGGGAAATGTCTCCTAGTGTTACCGCTGAGCCATGGTAGCTTGCTACTGCTCTGGAACACTTAGGCTGGCCGGCATGTGTCCTTCTTCGTTCCTGTGTCTGTCCCTTCGGGGAAATGTCACGCTTTGAGTACCGGAGTCCTGTTAGCCCGCTACAGCCCGGTTTACCGGAGTCCTGCTAGCCCAGTGCTACAGCCCGGACCCACTTGCTGATGACCGACACGTTCGAAGTTGGGTCATGAATGCCTGTCCCTGTAGGTCTGTGCCACTTTGGGTTTACGACTAGTCATGTCAGCCCGGGCTCCTTATCATATGGATGCTAGCGACACTATCATATACGTGAGCCAAAAGGCGCAAACGGTCCCGGGCAAAGGTAAGGCGACACCCGTGGGGATACCGTGCGTGAGGCCGCAAAGTGATATGAGGTGTTACCGGCTAGATCGATGTGACATCGAGTCGGGGTCCTGACAGTAGATTTCGGACCGGTGGGGCCCGTTGTCAGGCGCCACATGGCCTGGGCGAGACGATGCTCGTGCCGTGTCGTTAGAAGGCGTCGGTCAAAACCTAAGCAGGCGGTCGAACCGAACCCATTCGTTCCCCTTTCTCTCGTGTAGTTCTTTGCCGCCGACGCCCGCGCCATCGACCGCCGCAGCCATGGTCTCCTGGAAGGACGGCGAAACTAGCAACGAGGAGTTTGTTTCCCCCTTCTTGAATTCGCACGCTGAAGAATCCTACGTGAGTTTCTCTTCTGTGTCAATGAACTCAATTTTAGGTTTGTTTTGACCGATTTGATGTGTGATTTGAGGCTGTACTGTATCTGTACCCTTGTAGGTTCCACATATCATCGTTGACCCAGAGTGGTGTGGCATAGTTGCCGGAGGACCGATGTGCAGTCACAACATGCCGGTGCAGAGGGTGTTGTATTCCAAGGCGTGAGCACTGGCCGTAGGTTTTACGGATGCGCTGATGAGGTTTGTGAAGATCCTCTGTATGTTCAGCAATTTTTACTTCTTACTAGTAATTTAGGTGTATGTTGGTATGAATCTTATATATATCTAGGTTAACTGATGGAATCAATTTGGCATATTTGGTGTTGTTTGGTAAGTAAGACCAGAGGGGATTGCTTGTTCCAAAGCTTCCAGATAGGATTGCTTGTTCCAAAGAAACATTATGAGTGCAGTTTTAGTCAATTTGCACTTAATACCGAAAATGCTATCATGAGATCGCATTCGTAGAAGGCGTGACACAAAAAATCGATGCTCCGAAAATGCTGCTTTTGAAA
>NW_025265637.1:0-1528 GCF_018294505.1 Triticum aestivum
GAGATGAAACAATGCGATGCACCCGTGTCAAAAAGAACATTTGCAGGAATATCATTAACAGGAAGGTTACCCATGATCACATCTGACGAGTCCTCTGCCTGAGCTGCATTCATCAAGTTGACCTTGGCGGACTTGGGGTTATGCTTGACCACCGCTGTACTTGCCGATCTGACAGGAGGAGGAGGAGGAAGACGCCTCTGGTTGGTACACTTGTTGGCATAGTGACCCTTCTGTTGGCACTTGTTGCACGTGACCTCTGAAAGCGGACGGTGATACGAAGCACTCGATCTTGGAGCTTGAGACGAAGCCTTGTTCTGAAAGCCTGGGTTGGGTGGGTGGGAGAAACCACTGCCACCTTTACTCTTCTGCTGATACGGCTGACGGAACGGAGGAGGAGGAAGCCAATACTTCTGCTGCTTGACCACTTGAGTAGAGGAAGACGGAGTAATATCTCTGGCACGCTTCCTGGAAGCATCACACCTCATCTGAGCAGCCTCTTGCTTCAGTGCCATGTTGTAGAACTCATCGTATCTCAACGGCTCAAAGAGGACAAGAGCGAGCTGAATTTCCTCACGAAGACCACCCCTGAACTGATAGATCATGCTCTTCTCGTCAGGAACATCCTGCTTGGCAAAACGGGCGAGCTTCTGGAACAACTTGTTGTAGTCATAGACAGACAAAGAGCCTTGCTTCAGATTGCGGAATTCCTGACGCTTACTCTCAACCACACTTTGAGGGATGTGATGAGCGCGGAAATCTTGACGGAAATCGTCCCAAGTGATCAAACGTCCACCTCTGGAATCCTTGTACTGCTGGAACCACTCTGCAGCCTGATCTTTGAGCTGGAAAGAAGCGAACTTGACGAAATCTTCAGGCCTGACGTTGCTGCATTCAAAATGCTTGCCCAGATCCACTAGCCAATCGTCAGCATCGGTAGCCTCAACACAACTGCTGAACGTCTTTGGGCCATTAGCAAGGAACTGGTTCAGAGTAGCAAAGTGGTGCTGATTATGGCCTTGATTCCCTTGACTGCCTTGATTGCGCTCTTGAAGGATTTGCATGATCAACTGTGTGTTTGCATTAGTAGCGGCCATCACAGCTTGCCATGCTTCCGGAGGAGGGGGAGGCGGAGGCGGATCAGGATTCGGAGTCGTGCGCGTTGGAGGAGCCATCCTGAAGAGGTTGACCACCATTAGCACATAGATAGACAACAATATAGAAGCTGAATCCAACGGAATGAAAATTGCAACATATAGTCTTCACATCCGAACAAAATGAACGAATGCATTCCTCTTCAAATGGTCACATATCCATAAATTGAGAAGCCACGAAGAATTAAGGAAGAGAAATAATTCAACAAGGTACGGATCAAGAACGAATAATCGGTAAGAAATCCCAATCTCAAACCAATATCCGTGGAAGAAGAACTAGAGCTACTAGAATTCCCACCTATGAAACTCCCGAACCTTTCCGGTTATGCAATCAGGTGTTGGGGATACAGGGGAAGCACAATATCTCACCCAAACTA
>NW_025265639.1:0-1528 GCF_018294505.1 Triticum aestivum
TGCACAGACACACCTGACTCAAAACGCACACAAGTTTTTCATACGGACTCCGAATTGGGTGATTCTTTTTTTGTTGGAAACTAGATTTCGTGCACTTTCCAACCCAATTGGAATCACCTTCAAATTCGTCCGGAGCGTTGAGTTGTGGACGAAACAATCTGATGCTGCAGCAGAATCCGAGTCAAACTACAAGTCCAAAGGTGTTACATCACCTCCACTTGGGCCCATTGGCCTTGTACGACCTAGATTTAGTTTTAGGCTGCCTTGGGACGTCCTCCCACCTCCTTGGCCGCCACCCCTTGCTCCTATATAAGTAGATCCATCTAGTAGCTTTTCCTTAGGATTTGTTTAGTTAAAAGTTAGCCATTGCAACTTCGTGTACTTCGTTTGTGTCCAACGACCAGACCAAGACCGCTTACGGATCCTCACCTTTATCAATACTTCATATATACTCGCAATATTCAGATTGCTTTTATCATATTCTTGCTTGTTCTTCGATTGCTTGCAGGAATAGACCTTCGTGGTCAGGTTGATTGTGCTCCAGCGTGGTCAATAACCTTTCGGAGTTGGTTTAGCGATTGCTAAGGCGCAACGTCGTGCACGTTTGTAGTCGGATCGTCAAAGTCATCTTCACCAAATCGATAGTTATCATCTCATCGAAAGATCGGGACACCCCCGCCTCTATCAGAGTAGAATAGGCGATATCTGGTGATCAAGGGGGGGGGGGGCTTGCCTGGTTGCTCTGGCAAGAAGGAGGGGTCGTCAACTCCGTAGTCGAACTGGGCAGCAGCAGCGTCGGTCTCGTAGTCTACCGGAGAGAAGAGGGGGAAGAAACAATGAATACAATGCAAACAAATGCATATCGATGCATGACATGACAAGTATCAATGCTAGGTGTGCCCAATCGCGATAGTAGGTGATACCGACGAAGGGGGGGAAACATCCGGGAAAGTATTCCCGGTGTTTCGCGTTTTCGGACAGATGAACCGGAGGGGAAAAGTTGCGAGTTCGATAGGTTAGGGGTGTGTGGCGGACGAACGGACTGCGTATCCGGAATCGTCTCGTCGTTCTGAGCAACTTTCATGTACAAAGTTTTTTCATCGGAGCTACGGTTTATTTTCTATTAATTTTAAAAGATTTAAATCACTTCAGGATTTATTTAATTATTTATCTCAACATTATCCAGAATAGTAAAAGATGACGTCAGCATGACAACATGCTGACGTCAGCAGTCAACTGCGCAGTTGACTGAGTCAACTACGTGTGGGTCCCGCATGTCATACACTTTTTAGTTTAAGTAGGGTTTAGTTGATTGATTACTGCTTAATTAAATTGACTAATTGATTAGATTAATCTAAACATGATTAATTAACTTAATTATTTTACTAATTAATTAATTAACTAATTAATGATTTTATTAATTACATTTTCATTTCTTTTTAATTTTCGTTTTTTTTAACAGGGGCATGGGGCCCCGGTGTCATAGTCCCTAGTGGCCTAGCGGGCGACGGGTGCGGGCGTGCGTGCC
>NW_025265640.1:0-1528 GCF_018294505.1 Triticum aestivum
CCAGGTTGGTCTAGAGGCCGAGTTATCAGATTTTTGTTTCTTCCCTCTGGATTTTTCGAACAAATTGCCATCAATTGAGAAAACATTTTTTTCTTCCTATAGAAAAAGGCAGAGAAACATAAATTTGCAAATGCTATTTAAAATTGCCATCCTCTAATTTATAAAGAATCTTTGTACAAAAGATATAGTACGACAAGTTCATGATTCGCCGTGATGTTAAAAAACACATTTCCTTCCAATTGAGTGTTAACAAATACATAACTTGCCATGCTTTTATATATTTTTTTAAAATAAATAAAAATCAGAGGCAGAAATTGCCATGATCAAAAGTAAGTAAAGTTGCCATATGATTAAAATAAAATTGCCATGTTTTTAATAATAAAATTGCCACGCTCTTAATAATAAAATTGTCTGTCATTAAAAATGAAATTGCCACACTCTTAATAGTAAAAATTCAATAAACAAGTCATAAAAATTCCCAAAGCTTGCCATGGGAAAAAAGGGCCTGAAATTGCCATGTGTTGAAGACAAAAAAAAGTTCTGAATTTTCCATGGGATAAGGAATTTTTTTTCTAAAAAATTTCCATGTGTATAGAACAACTTGACGTGTGAACATTAAAAATATATTTAAATTGGCTATATGACAAGTTCAAATAAAAAAAACTGTCATGTATATTTATTTCCAGAAACATTGCCATGTACCTAAACAAAACATGTTTTTTCATATTTTACCACCTATAGTAAGAAAAGAAAAGAAAATTAAAGGAGGCATGTTCGATCCTAGGTCTCCCATGTCAAGCTTGAGGCACTAGCCAATGCGGTGACTCGGTTGTGTACGAATAAAATGAGTTCGCGCAGTTTTTATTATGTGGCGAACGAGTTTCAAAAGCGTACAGGCAAGCAACCACACATCAAGATCTGCGCGGCGCATCCAACGGCAGGCAATGCATTTGCTAGGAGGAACCCAAAATCTGAAATTTGCCAAATAGCTCTTCCGTTTCTTTTTCCGTCACGGACAAGCAATTCATTAAATTGGTCTCACACGAAGGCTCGCTATGTAAGTCACGAGTTAAGGGTGTATGAAAATAAGATGTCGCCATGTCATGTACGACTATCGGATAATTAGAGCACGCCATACTGCCCTGCTTTTCCTTTCCAAGGAAATTCTTTGTGTCGTGCTCACCTTGCTTGAACGAGCTTATACTAGAGCAATGATCCCAAAGCATTTTCTCTGTATACACAAGTTTTCTTTATTAATAATCTCCATAAATAAGTTCATTCATCTCCTATGTTCTTTTTTATGGTGTTTGTCTCACATCTGAGAAGGGAGAGGCTGCAGGGGAGTAATGGACTGAAAGGGTAAACAGGCAAGGAAGCCAACTAACAGAGGATAAATTGGTGTTGAGTATCGTAATTATTAGAAAAGCTAGGATAACATATGATATTATTCTACTTACTTTATACTCCAAAATGATTATGTACTCCTATATATATGCCTATAAGGCTCAAACAATACATCAACTATTTC
>NW_025265641.1:0-1528 GCF_018294505.1 Triticum aestivum
GGGGGGGGGGAGGATTTTAATATCCTTCGATATCAGCATGAAAAAAACAATGACCGGTTTGATACAAGGTGGCCTTTCCTCTTTAATGCTGTTATTGACAGTCTGGATCTGAGGGAGATCACGATGTCTGGTCGTCAGTATACCTTGGCCAATAACCGATCGGTGCCAACCTTTGAAAAACTTAACCGGGTGCTATTTACCACCGACTGGGAATATAAATATCCCCTAGCCTCAGTTCGGGCATTAGAAAGAATTGAGGCCTTATCGGATCACGCTCCATTGCTCACCGATTTTGGACAACCAATCCCAAGCTCTGACCGTCACCAATTTAAATTTGAATTTGGATGGCTGACTAGAGAGGGATTTCATGACCTGGTTAAGAAAGTGTGGGTATGCCAGCCACGCGGTAACACACCCATTCAACGATGGAATAATCGAATTTGCGCATTGCGTCGATTCCTTCGTGGATGGGCCAAGCATACTGCTGGCATCTACAAAAAAGAAAAATTGCGACTATCTACCTTAATTGATTCCCTTGATAAAATAGCGGAGGTGGGGCCTCTGTCTGCAGTTGAGATTGAGCAAAAAACAATCTAAACGAGCAGATAGCCCGCCTACCACGCGAGGAAGAGATTAAATGGTACCAACGTTGCAAGGCGGTTTCCCTTATGCAAGGTGATGATAATACGAAATACTTTCAAATGCTTGCAAATGGTAGACATAGAAAGAAACGCATATTCGCCCTTGACCAGGAGGAAGGCCGAATTGAGGGGGACGTACCACTAAGAATTTTTATTACTAAGTATTACAAAGAGCTTTTTGGACCTTCAGCTGAATCAAATTTTCAGCTGGATGAATCCATTACTCATGACATTCCTCAAGTTACGGAAGCGGAAAATGAATTCCTAACCTCCCCATTATCTGAGGAGGAAATTCGAACTGCGGTGTTTCAAATGGAACACAACAAGGCTCCGGGTCCAGATGGCTTTCCCGCAGAGTTCTATCAATGTTTTTGGGACGTCATTAAGGCAGACTTGGTTCAGTTGTTTAACCAACTGCATGCTAAAGACCTTGACATTTCTCGTTTAAACTTTGGGGAAATTATCCTATTGCCTAAGATGAAGGAGGCTAGTCGTATTCAACAATATCGTCCGATTTGCCTTCTGAATGTAAGTTTTAAAATCTTTACGAAGGTCGCAACTAATCGGTTGAACGGGGTGGCTGACCATGTCGTAAAACCAACTCAAACAGCATTTATGCAAGGCCGCAACATATTAGATGGAGTGGTCGTCTTGCACGAAACTATACATGAGCTTCACCGAAAAAAGTTGAATGGTGTCATTCTTAAAATAGATTTTGAAAAAGCCTACGATAAGGTTAAGTGGCCCTTTCTGTTGCAAACTTTGCGCATGAAGGATTTTTCACAAAAATGGTGTCGTTGGGTAGAGAGTTTTGTCTCTGGAGGCAGTGTGGCCATAAAAGTTAATGATGACGTTGGCAACTATTTTCAGACAAGGAAGGGGCTTCA
>NW_025265642.1:0-1528 GCF_018294505.1 Triticum aestivum
GAGTGTTTAGGTAGGCCGTGGCCGACACCCACGTTGGGCTTCCGCTTGAAGGTTGCCGAGTACATGTCGTGTAAACGGCGGTAAGTGGTGAGAGCGTGTGTGAAGAAGTACACCCCTGCAGGGTTAACATCATCTATTCGAATAGCCATGTCCGCGGAAAAGGACTTCTGGGTTGCCTGTACAGTTCATAGACAAGTGAAAGTGGATACTTTAAAATGCGCAAGATAAGCGTGAGTGCTATGGATGGCGTTCTCGTAGGGAGACGGGAGCGGATCCATAGTGGTGTATTGATATGGTGAACATGTGGACTCGTGTGCGCCACCTCAAAAGAGTTACTTGCAGTCGTAGTTTAGGATAGCCACTGAGTCAAAGCTGGCTTGCTGCAGTTAAACCCCACCATCCCCTTTGTTGATAATGATGCATATGTAGTTAGTTCTGATGTAAGTCTTGTTGGGTACATTTGTACTCACGTTTGCCTATTTTATGTTTTTGCAGAGAGACCTCGGTCTCGCTAGTAGTTCCGCGTGGACTTCGACGTTTAGCTTGTTACCTCAGCTACGATCTTGTGCCCTCGGCAGGATCTAGTAGATAGTTAGGCTTCTTAGCCTTTTTCATTTGTAGATGTCTGTACTCAGACATGATAAGCTTCCGCATGTGCTTGATCTGTATGCTCTGAATGTTGGGTCGTAAGACCCATGTTTGTAATATCTCGCTCCTCGGAGCCTATTGAATAAATACTTGTGTTGTAGAGTCATGTTGTGATGCCTTGTTGTATTTGCACATATCGAGCATATTGTGTGTATGATTGAAATGCTTGGTATGTGTGGGATCTGACTATCTAGTTGTTTATATTTAGTAGCCTCTCTTACCGGGAAATGTCTCCTAGTGTTTCCACTGAGCCATGGTAGCTTGCTACTGCTTCGGAACACTTAGGCTGGCCGGCATGTGTCCTTCTTCGTTCATGTGTCTGTCCCTTCGGGGAAATGTCACGCGTTGAGTACCGGAGTCCTGTTAGCCCGCTACAGCCCGGTTTACCGGAGTCCTGCTAGCCCAGTGCTACAGCCCGGAACTCACTCGCTGATGACCAACATGTTCGATGTTGGGTCATGGATGCCTGTCCCTGTAAGTTTGTGCCACTTTGGGTTTACGACTAGCCATGTCAGCCCGAGCTCCTTATCATATGGATGCTAGCGACACTATCATATACGTGTGCCAAAAGGCGCAAACGGTCCCGGGCAAAGGTAAGGCGACACCCGTGGGAATACCGTGCGTGAGGCCGCAAAGTGATATGAGGTGTTACATGCTAGATCGATGTGGCATTGAGTCGGGGTCCTGACAGCTTTGGTATCAGAGCTTGACTGCCTGTAGGATTACCAAGCCAAAATGGTCGAAGTTGAGTCTAGAAATGCTTTAGTTATATGTAGGGGAATTGATTGTGGGATGGGAACGTAAGGCTCTTTTTACTCCTTATCCCTTATGCCCTTCTGATCTGAGTCAACCTCTTCTTTTCTATGGGGATTAAGAAACT
>NW_025265643.1:0-1528 GCF_018294505.1 Triticum aestivum
GGAGGACACCGCCACCGAAGGGGAGGAGACAGGCGAGGCCATGGCACCCACCCCCTGGCCCACCAAAGAAGGGTCCGCCGACCAGGGAGCGACGCGCCGGCGCCCACGACCAACACGATGCCAGCCATCCGGGCCCGCGTCAAGCACACACTGCCGGCCCCGACCCCCCGGGGCAAACTTACACCGGCGACCCGCCACCAACAGCGGTGGCGACCCAACCTCCGAGGCCGAGCGAGGAGGAGAGGGAATCTCAGAGTCAGAATCGGATCCAGAGTCGTCAGAACCAAGGGCCCAGAACCTGTTAGCCCGGGGCGCCTCCAGGGCCACCGGACTGGGAGGGGGGATACAGGTGGAAGGGGTTCGGGCCCCGCCGCCGGCGGGGATCCCGGAGGGAAGCACGAGGGGGGAAGGGAGCAGGGGAGCGTATCTGACTTGGACGCCGGGGATGAGGGGGAGCCGCAAGCCGACGGCGCCCCACGGGGGGGGGGGGCGAGAGGAGGGGAGAGAGCCATTTTTTGCGGCTCGACCCTGCAGTCTCACCTATGTCAACCTAGCTAGCACCCCCACTTCCATGCTCCCTGATGTTGCAAAAGTCTTGTATTAATATCAGGCAGGTCCTCGTTAATATACCCCTATGGCCTATTAAAAGAGTAGCTTCTGATCATCTACACGGAGTGTGGAAAACCTGACCAACATTACTAAGGCAACACATGTGTAGCCTGACAAGTATAAAGCGCCCTCCCATCACAAGTCTTCACCAATATACCAATGAAAATAACTATTGACAGGTTTGTTACTAAGCTCCAGAATCTCACCTGCCTCAAAAATTCAGAGCTGCATCACTCCATAGTATAACAGTGATTTGGTGACCCCTGTGTCAAATAAATAGAGAAAGTCCAAATATAAAATAAATCACAGCAGACCGGCTGTAACCAAGAAGGGGGATTTTTTTGGATAAAGGGCTTTTCGTTGAATTGAAATATCGAGTTGATACAACCGCATCAAAGATCACCCGGCCTCTGCATAGCTAGATGCACACAGCCAAAGTTTCAAAGTACTAGAAGCCAAAATAAAAAGGCAAAAAACAATATCATTCCTGGTGAGCCACAATGCCCAACATAAGGCAGCCGCCCCCGCAAGAATGTGCTTAGACAATTGTTTATCTATTCCCCTCAACCAATTGCCGAACATATTCCGTACGCTGCGTGGAGGATATAGATTCGAAGCAATTTGGACTATTGCCCATACTGATCTAGCAAACTTGCAATCAAAAAATAGGTGTTTAATGGATTCATTATGATTGCAGAAAACACATTTTTTGCAGCCTTGCCAGTTTCGTCGAGCTAGATTGTCCCTAGTTAAGATAACTCCTTTGTTGAGAAACCATAGGAAAATTTTCACTTTTAGAGGAATCTTAAGCTTCCACAATTTTCTATTATCAGATGGAACCTCGTTATGAACCAATGCATCATACATGGATTTAACCGAAAATCTTCCATTCAGATGCAGGTTCCATTTAAAGATGTCC
>NW_025265644.1:0-1528 GCF_018294505.1 Triticum aestivum
AACTATTCTCCCTGGAAGATGTTTCTTACTACCCATGTAATATAACATAACTAGTTGGACACTTGTCTGATAAAGCACTAATGACCCCTACGCCTGGTCTCCATGCATACCCCGGTTCTTTCATAACGGAGAAGGTATTCGGACACACTCCGGACTCTAGGGTCCCGAGGTTGAAGCGAAAAGGTCGGCAAAGACAAACGATCTACAATCCGGCTAGAAGGCATTTTATATGTCATTTTATAATACATTGTCAAATCCACTGATTGTATTCTTCCTCAATCCTGTCTACCAGGTTGTCTAATTTACAGTCCTGTTGGGAAAATTTAGCGGCCAACTCTACTTGGCCGTATACTAAACTCACAGGGATCTCCTTCCCATCGGGCCCCACAGGTCCACTTCGGCCATGTGGTTGGGATCCGCCTTCTTGTACCGTGTCTTTACCATGGCCCAGGCCTCCCTGGCACCTTGGCGGCAGGCCGAAATCTTCCATAAATGGAAGCGCTGCCGCACTCCCTGAAGCTTCTCTGCAAGCTCCCCAAGACCCTCGGGTAAGGAGAAGGCTGGCCATAAAGCCTGGATGACGCCGCTCATTGCCTGCCGAACTCATTCGATCAGTTGCAACAATTCGAGAAGTTGATCACCCGTTGATACGGGCATCTCCTCCGCAGGGCGACCTGTGAGCATACCTGCAGACATATTCTGTCAAATCGACTTCCTCGCCGAACTCTTCTTTTCAAAGGAGTTCGCTCAAGCACTTACTATAGATGCCGCGACGAAGCTGCTGATTCTCCTTAATGGAGCCCGACAGCTCGGCCCGAACGCCTTTCAGCTCTTCTCCAAGCTGGGCATGGGCATCCTGGAGCTTGTTCCTTTCATGCTGCACCTTATGCAGCACCCTCTCACCGGCCTTCAGTTGGCGCAAAAGTTCTTGCCTGTCCGGATCTTGTCCGGCAGCACCTGCAACGTCATTTTTTAGACTTGCGCAAAGGCCAAACGCTACTTATCATTCTAAAATAATGCGTTACCAGGAGAGGTCCCTGGGTTTCCTCCTGCGCCAGAGAGTGCGGCCTCAAGTTGGGCCTTGCACTCCTGCAGCTCCTGAGACAGTTGGGTATTCTTCTCGGTAAGATCCTACGTTTCATATGATCCTTAAATCAGTTAATATAACTACTTTAAGTCTCGGGGGCTACTGGCATATACAACTATTAAATTCTCTTACCCGTATGTCTTTTACATACTGCTCCGTGGCTCTGGTAAAACCATCTTGAGCAGCACGAAGGTGCGCGTCCCCCGCGTTAAAGGCATTCAACGCCTCGGGGGAGAAGCACGCGTCACAAAATACTGTCCGGCGGCGCCTGTGATTCATGGCACTCTCCACCTCAGACTTGGTGGCGGACAGTCTGTCGGCATCCTCCGTCGGAGGAACGTCCGGCTCGCGCCTTGCGCACGCCTCCCCCTCCAGACCAGGTGCTGGAGCTTGGCTGGTAGATGTTGGATTGGCAACCTCCACGCCCGCAGTCCGGCGGGC
>NW_025265645.1:0-1528 GCF_018294505.1 Triticum aestivum
TTAAGAAAATGTGGAATAGTTTCACAACTCACGCCGCCTGGAACACCTCAGCGTAATGGTGTGTCCGAACGTCGTAATCGCACTCTGTTAGATATGGTGCGATCTATGATGTCTCTTACCGATTTACCGCTTTCTTTTTGGGGCTATGCTTTAGAGACTGCCGCATTCACTTTAAATAGGGCTCCGTCGAAATCCGTTGAGACGACACCGTATGAATTATGGTTTGGGAAGAAACCTAAGCTGTCGTTTCTAAAAGTTTGGGGATGCGATGCTTATGTCAAGAAACTTCAACCTGAAAAGCTCGAACCCAAGTCGGAAAAATGCGTCTTCATAGGATACCCAAAAGGAACTATTGGGTACACCTTCTACCTCAGATCCGAAGGCAAGATCTTTGTTGCCAAGAATGGGTCCTTTCTGGAGAAAGAGTTTCTCTCGAAAGAAGTAAGTGGGAGGAAAGTAGAGCTTGATGAAGTATTACCTCTTGAACCGGAAAATGGCGCAACTCAAGAAAATGTTCCTGAGGTGCCTGCACCGACTAGAGAGGAAGTTAATGAAAATGATCAAGATACTTCTGATCAAGCCCCTACTGAAATTCGAAGGTCCACAAGGACACGTTCCGCACCAGAGTGGTACGGCAACCCTGTCTTGGAAATCATGCTGTTAGACAATGGTGAACCTTCGAACTATGAAGAAGCGATGGCGGGCCCGGATTCCGACAAATGGCTGGAAGCCATGAAATCCGAGATAGGATCCATGTATGAAAACAAAGTATGGACTTTGACTGACTTGCCCGTTGAGCAGCGAGCCATAGAAAATAAATGGATCTTTAAGAAGAAGACAGACGCGGATGGTAATGTGACCATCTATAAAGCTCGGCTTGTCGCTAAGGGTTATCGACAAGTTCAAGGGGTTGACTACGATGAGACTTTCTCACCGGTAGCGAAGCTGAAGTCCGTCCGAATCATGTTAGCAATTGCCGCATTCTATGAAATATGGCAAATGGACGTCAAAACGGCATTCCTTAATGGTTTCCTTAAGGAAGAGTTGTATATGATACAGCCGGAAGGTTTTGTCGATCCTAAGAATGCTGACAAAGTGTGCAAGCTCCAACGCTCGATTTATGGGCTGGTGCAAGCATCTCGGAGTTGGAACATTCGCTTTGATGAGATGATCAAAGCGTTTGGGTTTACACAGACTTATGGAGAAGCCTGCGTTTACAAGAAAGTGAGTGGGAGCTCTGTAGCATTTCTCATATTATATGTAGATGACATACTTTTGATGGGAAATGATATAGAACTCTTGGACAGCATCAAGGCCTACTTGAATAAAAGTTTTTCAATGAAGGACCTTGGAGAAGCTGCTTATATATTAGGCATCAAAATCTATAGAGATAGATCAAGACGCCTCATAGGTCTTTCACAAAGCACATACCTTGATAAGATATTGAAGAAGTTCAATATGGATCAATCCAAGAAGGGGTTCTTGCCTGTGTTGCAAGGTATGAAATTGAGCTCAGCTCAATGTCCGA
>NW_025265646.1:0-1528 GCF_018294505.1 Triticum aestivum
AAGGATGAGGTGAGCCTCGGCGATGAAGATTTTATCGTGCCTGAGGAACCTCTCGAGTAGGAGCACTTCAAGCGCCGGCTAATAGCCACTGCAAGGAGCCTGAAGAAGAAGAAGCAGCAGCTTCAAGCTGATCAAGATCTACTCAATGACAGGTGGACTAATGTCCTAGCAGCCGAGGAATACGGCCTCGAGCGACCAACCAAAAGTTACCCGAAGCGTAAACTGCTACCTCAATTCAGTGACGAGGCACTGGAGCCCGTACCATCAGCGCGTAACGCGGCTGAATGACCACCACGTGGCCGGGACAGAACGACAACTCAAGCCGAACACCAGCCATACCACCTCGCCGTCAAGGTAGAGACACAACAGCTCGGGGATATACATATGACCTGCGGCAGGACCTGGAAAATAGGGCAGGTCAGACCAGATCGATCTACGGATCATGGGGGCGGGCCCCAACAAGCGACAACGGATATCTAGCCGCACGTGACAAACATAACCACGTCCGAGCCAAAAACCGCAGACGGACTCCATCTGAGCTACATCGCGATTTGGCCCGATATAGAGGCGCCGCACACCCCCTCTGCTTCACTGATGAAGTAATGGAGCACGAATTCCCAGAAGGGTTTAAACCTGTGAATATCGAATCATATGATGGAAATACGGATCCTGCGGTATGGATCGAGGACTTTCTTCTCCATATTCATATGGCCCGCGGTGATGATCTTCATGCCATCAAAAACCTCCCGCTAAAACTCAAGGGACCAGCTCGGCACTGGTTAAACAGCCTGCCTGAAAACTCTATCGGCAGCTGGGAGGATTTGGAAGACGCCTTCCGCGACAACTTCCAAGGCACATACGTTCGACCTCCGGACGCTGATGACTTAAGTGATATAGTTCAACAGCCCGGAGAGTCAGCCAGGAAATTCTGGACTAGGTTCCTAACCAAAAAGAACTAGATCGTCGACTGTCCGGATGCCGAAGCCCTAGCGGCCATTAAGCATAGCATCCGCGACGAATGGCTCGCCCGACACCTCAGCCAAGAAAAGCCGAAGTCCATGGCAGCCCTCATGGCACTTATGACCCGCTTTTGCGCGGGCGAAGATAGTTGGCTAGCCTGTAGCAATAACACTGCAAGCGAACCTGGCACCTCGGAGGCCAGAAATAGCAATGGCAAGCCCCGACGCAACAGATACAAGCGTCGAAGCAACGGTGATAATACCGATGACACGGTGGTCAATGCCGGATTCAGTGGCCCCAAGTCCGGCCAGCGGAAGAAGCCATTTAAAAGAAACAATCCGGGCTCATCTAGCTTGGACCGCATACTCGATCGTCCATGTCAGATCCACGGCACCCCTGATAAGCCAGCCAATCATACCAACAAAGACTGTTGGGTCTTTAAACAGGCCGGCAAGTTAAATACCGAGAACAAGGAGAAGGGGTCGCAAAATGAGGACAACGACAAAGAGCCCCGCCCGCCGAACACAGGGGGACAGAAGAAGTTACCCCCCAAGTCAAAATGGTGAAC
>NW_025265647.1:0-1528 GCF_018294505.1 Triticum aestivum
AAATAACATCGATGCCTAATGGCACATACAAATATAAACTCATGCACTATAGGACCTTAACTTAAGATAGATATTCAGGGGGTACTTACGATAGTCAACGATGGGTGCTATATTTTGCGCTGGAGGGTGTGGCCTCATATTTTGGGGGTTAAAATTCAAATTCATGGAACAAATTAAGATATAATAACCTAGATAGATACTAGTGCACTCTAGGTCTTGCACTAAATTATTTATTTGAGGGGGTGGACAATATATATAAACAGAAAAATAATCATGTTGTAATTATACATTGCTTACATAGAATGGAAAACTGGCGATACTCTTTCTGTAGACCATGTGAGGCATGCCAGGTCACTGTGTAGTCTCATTGTGATTTTTCTTTATACCTCGATTTCCACTTAACATAGGCAAAAAACAAAAAAACAAAAAAGTGTGAACATGTACACTACAAAATTGGTAATTCAAACTCTAATCCCTACAATATGTTGAAAATATAATATATGCAACATGCTTTTAAAAATATATATAATTATACTAGAACTCATTAACAAATACAATTTTTTTTAAATAGTTTTAAGATTTCCAACCTAGTGGCTTAAGTATGAAGCTGATCGACCTCGAACTTACTAAATAAATAGTAACACATGTGAGACAACATGATAATGTAAAACCTCATGGACAAAGCTCCAAAGAAAGCGGGCAACAGTGCAGGCGAAGAAGATGTGGATCCCAGACTCTGGGACATCACAAAGAGGGCAAAGCCCATCGCCAGCCCCATGTCGCTTGACCATCTCTGTCTCCAATGGGTGGCGATCACGGAGAAGCTGCCATACAAATTTCTTAATCTTCAATGGGAAGGACACTTTCCACAAGGGTTTGGTCCATGCAAGTACCGGTGCGCGGTATAGAGTACGATATGTCGGCTCGGTCTTAAGACTATAAAAAGTTTCACCAAACCTGAAAAAAGGTGAGAGGAAAAGAAGCGGAATTACTTCATGGACCGCGTTTTGCTGTACAACACATGCATGATAGCTAATCCCATGGCCTACTGTTGTTTAGACTTGCCCACGGATTGTACTATGGGCATGTTGTGCAAATTCGGCTAGACAAGCATCGTCTGTGTAGCAGTGCTCAAAAAGAAGTATGAGTAGTGAAGATCCTCCCACCAGTCAAAGGCATCTTGACAGGCGTCATTCTCCATATGAACATGTAGCTCACAAGACTTGAAGATTTATGTCCGCGCTCAGGCACGAAGGCGGTGGCTGCAGTGACAATGGTGCCTCATCCCCACACTCCGACGTAGAGATGTCCACGATGACCATGGCAATGTCATGTAGAATGAGGACGACATCTCGGTGCCAATGTCGACAGGTACGTTGAGGGTGTGTTTGGTTACTCGTAGAACATCCAGTCATGTTGCAGGGACTAAATTTGGCATGTTTGGTTATCTGTGTGTGCGGCTGGGCTTGCATAACACGATCCTCGAAGCAGCCTGGAGCTTGGCTCCGGAGGAACGTCTGAATTGACC
>NW_025265648.1:0-1528 GCF_018294505.1 Triticum aestivum
AGGAGCGGATGTAATTTTTTACTACCGTTCCAGAGCGGTACTAGCGCGGCTTCTACACCGGTAGTACCGCTCCGGACCAAAAACTCGTCACAAGTCCAGCGATGGTAGGCACGGATGTATTTTTTTAGTACCGCTCGCAAGCAGTAGTATCGCTACCCTTTGAGGTAGTACCGCTCCCCTAGCGGTAATACCGTGAGGTCGAGCGGTAGTACCCCTCGGTGCGGGCTGTGAGCATAACGGTTGGATTTTTTCCGACCTATAAAAGGGGGTCTTCTTCCCCAATGAACCTTATCCTTTGAGCTCATGTTCTTCCCCCATTGTTGACCTTCTTCGAGCTTGCTAACTCTCAATCCCTCCATGGATTCTTGCTAGTTTTGAGGGAAAAGAGAGAGGAGATCTAGATCCACATTTCCACCAATCACTTTCTCCTCAATGTGAGGGGAACCCCTTGGATCTAGATCTTGGAGTTCTTAGTGTTTCTCCTTCTTGTTCTTCCTCTCATTTTCCTCCCTAGCATTAGTTGCTTCGGTGGGATTTGAGAGAGAAGGACTTATGCACTCTGTGTGCCCTTGCCATTGCATTTGGTGCATCGATTTGAGTTCTCCACGGTGATATGTGGAAGTTACAAGTTGATAAGCTTATTACTCTTGGGTGCTTGGTACCCTTGAGCTTGTTCCTCTTGGGTGCTTGGGCGCCCTAGACGGTTGGTTGTGTTCGGAGCTCAATCATTGTGGTGTAAAGCTCCGGGCAAGCGTCGGGGTCTCTAATTAGGTTGTGGAGATCGCCCCGAGCAATTTGACGGGTACCGGTGTCCGCCCCCAAGGGTTGCCAAAGTGTACGGGTTCGGTGACCGCCCCCAAGGGTTGCCATTTGTACGGGTTCGGTGACCACCCTCAAGGGTCCCTTAGTGGAATCATGGCATCTTGCATTGTGCGAGGGCGTGAGGAGATTACGGTGGCCCTAGTGGCTTCATGGGGAGCATTGTGCCTCCACACCGCTCCAAACAGAGATTAGCATCCGCAAGGGTCTGAACTTCAGGATACATTGTCGTCTCCGCGTGTCTCGGTTATCTCTTACCCGAGCCCTTTAATTATGCACTTTACTTTGTGATAGACAAATTAACCTCTAGGTTTATTCCGCATTTGTTCAAGCCTAAACCGTAATTATTTTAAAGCGCCTATTCACCCCCCCCTCTAGGCGACATCCACGATCTTTCAATTGGTATCAGAGCCTCGTCTCTCTTCGTTAGGCTTAACTGCCTAGAGAGTAAAGATGTCGACTAGGGGATTAGGATTCTCTGACACTCTTAGTTTTGATGACACAAATTTTGATGTTTGGGTAATTCGCATGCTTAATCTCTTTAGGGTCATGGTCCCAAATTTAGAGCGAATTGTAGATATGGGTTTTTCTCCTCCAAAAGATCCCCAAAGATTATCTTTAGAGGATGAGAAAAACTCTGATCTCAATGCTCAAGCTTCTAATGTGCTTTTTGATGCTTTGAGCAATGTAGTTATATTTCAACTCATGC
>NW_025265649.1:0-1528 GCF_018294505.1 Triticum aestivum
GCACATCAAGGAGAACATTAGAAGCGGAGTGCTAAATGTCTCTCGATCGATCATCCAGATTTTATTTCCTTGGCCCCGCCAAGGGTGTAATCTGAGAAGTGTTATCTTCCTTTGCATCTGCATCATCCATCATCATTCATCATGGTAGCAAGTTGTGTTGCCAGGATCCTTGACACGGATATTGGTAGAATCTTGATGATTGTGGAAATGCTCAAGTTCTTGAGAGCACGCACAAGCGCTACGTCTTATCATCGGCACTAGCTGGGTTTGCTCTCAGTTCCCTCGGCAATGATGTGACCTTCTCAAACAGTGAATTCACTCTCTATTGTTGGGTTCTTCCCCAGTTACTAGAATCATTCCCAGCATTTGCATTTTGTTCCCAGCTTGCACCGCCAATGTGCCATTCTACCACAGGTCTCTTCCATTTCCGGTGGTAAGCAAATTCATCCATTACGTTGTCTTCAACAAGGTAATCCACATCATCCAAGTCCGAGTATGCCATTCTACCGACCCCCGCCAATCGATTGCTGTGATTTGCCCTAGGCTGATATAGAGAGTCTCAATGATCTCTATATCAAAGGTAATTCTTTTTGCCACTTAAGGGGATATATCTTCGAGTCACCTTCCCTAAGGTGCATCATTATGGTATCATGGCAACTCAACTCCTCGCTACGTGACAATTGTTTACCACATTCTTGAGTCTGGAATTGTTGTCTACCTAGTGAACCTACGTCATCCGTTTCTTTCCACCCCTCTTGATGTGTATCTCGTGTCTCAACCCGAGAGATGGTCCTATGTCTCATTCCGTGAGTTGTTCGATCTTCGAGAAGATCGACCCCTCTAGAGTCTCCTTCTTCCCTCCATGTCATGTTGACAGGATTTCTCAGGGCAAGACTTCAAGACAAAGATGGTGTTCAAATCAACGTTCATTTGAAGTGCAACCGGGATCGTGAAGATTATACTAGTTTGCGTTTTCCCTTCAGCCTACCCTACGCTTGAATCTCGAGACGAGATTCTTGTTTAGTGGGGGTGAGTTGTCACATCCCTAGTTCTGACAATGCCTAGTGCATGCATTAGAGTGTTACATCATGTTTAAATTTCATTTAAACCTGAGATGGGGATTGACTAAGCCCTAACACCAAATGAATTCAACTAGGGTCAAAATAAAACCTTTTTCATTGAACTCAAAATGTCCTCTAAAAATGTTCAACATTTCTGGTTTGAGGTGGAAGCATCTACCAAAAATGGTTTATATTTTTGCAGGGCATATTTGGTCACTGAATTAAACCATATTGTATTTGACTTTGGGCATTTAAATACTATAAATAATTTAAATGTTCAAATAAATGTTGGAAAATTGTTAGGGGTCACTGAAATAATTCAGAAAGCACCCATAACTGTTTCCAGGATTTTATAAAATGATTTGATATTTTAAATCAAATCAAAAACAAATTGCAGAAAATAGAAAAGATAAAACAGAACAGAATTATAAAAGAGAGAGAGAAAGACCCGTACCTGGGCCACTTAC
>NW_025265650.1:0-1528 GCF_018294505.1 Triticum aestivum
TTTTTTTAGCTTTGTTTTCTGTTTTCTTTTCTTTATCTATTTTCTTTTAATTTCTGTTTTATAAAATATAAATACAACTCCTAATTTAATGTTATAATTTATTCTACTGCCCCAAAAGTTTGACACCTAATTAAAACAGTTTGCATTATTATTATTTTTAAAAGGCATTTAATTAATTGTCATAGTTGCTATTTTAATTAGTTTAGAGCCTTTAAACATTTTATAAAAATGTGGTTTCACCTCCATAATTACCTATGTATTATTTGGTTCACTCCGAACATTTAAATTTTAATATTTGAAAACTTTTATTGTTTGCTCGATTTGTATTTGAAATTCGAACCGGTTTTTGGAACTAACTCGAGATTAGCAACTATAAACGAGGTGACGTGGCATCATTAGCAGAGGGTCACTGTAGCTTAATTACCCGGGCGTCACAATTCTCCTCCACTACAAGAAATCTCGTCCCGAGATTCAAGCGGTGGAGTAAGGGGCGAAGGTGTTGGTACCGAAAAACCTAACGAGTCTCCTCGGTCTTGGCTGCCCTTTCGAAGAGGTTGATCCCTTTCGTTGAAGTCTTCATTTCACTGCTTCAAGTCACCATGATCAATTTGTCATCCTTTCTTCGGGATCTCCATCGTACTTACGAATAGGTAAGGGGCAGCTCACTACGACAATGCTTTTGAGGGAAACAATCTGGGGTTAATCCATGAATTAGTATAAGATTATCTCTCGAGTTGAACATATGAAATACCTCGAGAGTAAGGTACGAAGGTACCATAATAGGCTCCAAGCGGATAGATAGTTGCTCGAAGCCTGAACCAGAGTGAGAAAGGGGTTCAGAGTAGCGAGAGTAAGTATTGCGTCTGATACCAGAATAGACCACTAGGACAGTGGCCTGTGGATTACATACGAGTCCACGCGCGAGGAATAACTTTGGGAATAGGGGGTGTATAGGACAGTCAGGTTTCGATCCTGTGGAACTGTGGGTTATGGGCCCACCATGTGGTTTTTTTTTAATAGGAGCAGTGACATTTTTCACGGTCATGATAGCAAGGCATGTCAGAGAATACCAAGTCAGTTATGTCGGCATCAACGTTGGTACCAAGGGCGAGGGACGAAGAGAACCACTTTCCTGCTCGTTGAACGAGGCGGACCAATAGGCAAGGTTCTCGTCCATCGGTGGCTACCGGAATGTCATCAACAATAGTAACAGGGTCTTACTGACAGAATTGCACACCGAGGAGTTTACATAAGCAGTAGAATATTGCTGCTTAGATCATATAGATCACAAGAAAGGTTCAAACAACCAATGGAAGGTAAAATATGATTATCATATTAAACAGAACAATGGAAAGGAAAATGTGTCTAAACACATATTTCAGGGACATATCCTTCCCAAGGACAAGCAGAGCATGATATCCGTGGCAGGATATAATGTAGACAACTCTTTAGGTAAGGGGGGAGGAATCTCATGATATTACCCATACAACGGTGTTAGGATAAATGATAAATAAAATTTAGCATCGTG
>NW_025265651.1:0-1528 GCF_018294505.1 Triticum aestivum
CAAAGGGCAAAGGCCCGGGCGTATATGGATTTTGCCAGAACCTTGATCGGGTTGCCTGAATGTGCCAGGTGGCTTTTTTTCGATAAAGGAATGTGCCAGGTGGTAAGAAGTAGGAGCAGCAGATTCTTGAGTTAGGTTCTGTATGCACCATCATTGTATGGACTAAGTTAATTAGACGCTGGTTGAACTATACAAATATATCATGTGCAAGGAAAACATAATCAGAAACAACAGAAGACTGATCTTTTACACACCATTCCATTTTAGTAATATAAGGATGCGCTCGTCCCTGTAATTTTGTCAAACAAAACATTATAGCCTGTTGAAAGATGCGACTGCTGATAAAATCAACCTGAACCCAAACTGTCGGGGATATACCCCGCAGTATGACCCGGCCGGAAGTGTGACCCGGCTGGAGCTTGGCGACTCACTGGCGACCCGCTTGGACCGGGCGGTTTATGATTCATTGGAGACCCGGCGGGCGGGTCAGATGGGCGACAAGGCCCAGTAGGCCGGTTCATGTGATGGTGGGCCGACTTAAAGAGGAAAGGCGTGAGGAATATCTCCCTTACAGGGAATCAAGACCCGGACTTATATCCGGCTTGTAGTAGAAGGTAGGCTAGTCCTAATTCTATTTGGACTCCACATGTAACCCGCCCCTCTAACTTATATAAGGAGGGGCAGGGCTCCCCAAAGAAAAAGAGAACAAGAAACAATATCTAGGGCTAGACAGAAAGAGGAGAGCCAGCTTACGACGACTCCCTCATGAGCATAATGAGACCTAGCCTCAAACAGCATGTAGGGCTATTTCGAATGATGTTTTCCGGGACCCGAAGCTGTCTAAATCCTTGTCTTGCGTGTTGCGTCTCTCGTCACCCCTCTCAAGCTACCGCATAGATGCCTTGGCCTCGCGACTAAGTCCTGGCACTAAGAACATCCGACGTGTTAATTTCATAACAGTTGACGCCCACCGTGAGGCCTGCGCACGATGGTGCTGAGTTCTTGGAGGGATCTTCCCAAGGTTTCGAGAAGCTCGTGATTTACCGGATAAAGAAGAACCGGGGCGATCGGATCTACATCGTCGGCGGCCGCTCTTTCCTATTTTGGCAAGTCTTCACGATTGTGTGTTTCGTTCATCGACGAGCAGCCGGCTGTTTGAGTCGAAGTCTAGCATCCGAAAACATTCGATACGAGGTACAAGTCGCCGAAACCTACTCCGTCGTTCGTGTCCAAATCTAAACCGGAGCATCAGATTCCATAGCTATTGCATGGCGTGGCTCCCTAGGCTTGCTGCTAATTTCTCAACAGATCAAGGCCGAAACCTCAGGCACGTGGACCAGCAGTTGAAAAAAAAAATGCCAACGACCCGGACGTGGATAAGGCCACGATTCGGGAACAGATGCGGTGGTGGCTTTGCCAACGAGCCGCCTGCTAGTTAGTGGCGGAGCTAGACAAAAATGTTTGGGGGGGCCAAAGTACGAAAAATATCTGTAGTGAGCAACTGCTATTGAGAGAACAAATTAATAAT
>NW_025265652.1:0-1528 GCF_018294505.1 Triticum aestivum
TGCCAGGGGGCCCACGAGGTAGGGGGCGCGCCCAGGGGGGTAGGGCGCGCCCCCCACCCTCGTGGATGGTGGGTGGCCCCCTCTGGTTGATTCTTTCGCCATTATTTTTTATTAATTCCAAAAACTGCCTCCATGAAGTTTCAGGACTTTTGGAGCTATGCAGAATAGGTCTATAATATTTGCTCCTTTTCCAGCCCAGAATTCCAGCTGCGGACATTCTCCCTCTTCATGTAAACCTTGTAAAATAAGAGAGAATAGGCATAAGTATTGTGACATAACGTGTAATAACAGCCCATAATGCAATAAATATCGATATAAAAGCATGATGCAAAATGGACGTATCAACTCCCCCAAGCTGAGACCTCGCTTGTCCTCAAGCAGAAGCCGATAACGAAAAATATGTCCACATGTTTAGAGATAGAGGTGTCGATAAAATAAAATACGGACATGAGGGCATCATGATCATTCTTATAAAAGCAACATATATATTGTCATATGATTTCTTATGCTAAAGTAACAATTTATTCATAATGTCAAGTATGAATCAGAAACTTCATTGAAAGCTAACAAACTATGATCTCGGTCATTGAAGCAATTGCAATTTATCATAACATCGGAAAGAGTCAATATAAGAGCTTTTCAGCAAGTCCACATACTCAACTATCATTTAGTCTTTCACAATTGCTAACACTCACGCAATACTTATGGGTATGGAGTTTTAGTCGGAGACAGAGAAACATAGGGGCTTATAGTGTTGCCTCCCAACCTTTTACCTCAAGGGTAATGTCAACAATAATAGTTCATGATAACTTACATCTAATTGGGTATATATATCAGGATCTTTCCAACACACTGTGCTTGCCAAAGGATAAAGTGTAAAAAGGAAAGGTGAAGATCACCATGACTCTTGTATAAGGTAAAAGACAAGAATAAAAGATAGGCCCTTCGCAGAGGGAAGCAGAGGTTGTCATGTGCTTTTATGGTTTGATGCACAAAATCTTAATGCGAAAGAACGTCACGTTATATTGCCACTTGTGATATGGACCTTTATTATGCAGTCCGTTGCTTTTATTTCTTCCACATCACAAGATCATCTAAAGCTTATTTTCTCCACATTAATAAATCATACATATTTAGGGAGCAATTTTTATTGCATGCAACAATGACAATTACTTGAAGGATGTTGCTCAATCCATAGGTAGGTATGGTGGACACTCATGGCAAAACTGGGTTTAAGGATATTCGGAAGCACAAGTAGTATCTCTACTTGGTGCAGAGAATTTGATTAGCATGAGGGGGAAAGGCAAGCTCAACATGTTGGATGATCCATGACAATATACTTTATTTCAGATACAAGAAAACATAACCCATTACGTTGTCTTCCTTGTCCAACATCAACTCTTTAGCATGTCATATGTTAATGAGTGCTCACAATCATAAAAGATGTCCAAGATAGTATATTTATATGTGAAAACCTCTCTTTCTTTATTACTTCCTATTAATTGCAACGATGACCAAAACTATATTT
>NW_025265653.1:0-1528 GCF_018294505.1 Triticum aestivum
AAGAAGGAAATACCACGGACCTCGAGGACTATCGCAAAGTTACTAATATCCTGAAGGAATTAGCAAACACTATCAACATGAAGTAAGTAGAGTGAATCTCGGGTTCAAAACCCAAGGAGTAGAATACCTACTACTAAGTGGCATCACGGGATGCTTTCGAGAATAAAAGCCAGAATCATCACACTGGGACACAAAACATGGCTAGACTACTAGATGATCCCCTGAGACACCTAGGGTCATAGTAATAACTCTAACATAAAGGTTGAGGCAGTAGAGTACCTCAACTCAACAATTTGTGTGATTAATCTGACCAAAGGCACATCGGAAACAGGAGGAAGGGATTTGCAAATGCATCAGACTGTTTGGAAACCTGGGATGACTCGGACAGCATAACGGCTGTAAATGCTCAGAAAAGATTTGAGACATTCACAAAAATGGTGGCATAACCACTCAGAAGCACAATATCAAGGTTTCGAGATCAATAGTTAACATACGGAAGTAGTAGGAGCTGAACTGAGGCTTGAATCAACAATCTTATAAGTCTACGGATTAGTAACACGTGATCCTAATAGAAAGAAGAGATAGCCTAGTTCTTAATCCCCGTAGAAGAGAAGATGATGACTCAGATCAGAAGGCCATGAGGTATAAGGAGTAAAAAGAGCCTTACGTTCCATCCCACAATCAATTCCCTTATATAACTAAGAATTTCTAGACTCAACTTTGACCAGTTTGGCTTGGTAATCCTACAGGCAGTCAAGCTCTGATACCAACGCTGTCAGGACCCCGACTCAATGCCACATCGATCTAGCATGTAACACCTCATATCACTTTGCGGCCTCACGCACGGTATTCCCACGGGTGTCGCCTTACCTTTGCCCGGGACCGTTTGCGCCTTTTGGCACACGTATATGACAGTGTCGCTAGCATCCATATGATAAGGAGCCCGGGCTGACATGACTAGTCGTAAACCCAAAGTGGCACAGACTTACAGGGACAGGCATCCATGACCCAGCTTCGAACATGTCGGTCATTAGCAAGTGGGTCCGGGCTGTAGCACTGGGCTAGCAGGACTCCGGTAAACCGGGCTGTAGCGGGCTAACAGGACTCCGGTACTCAAAGCGTGACATTTCCCCGAAGGGACAGACACAGGAACGAAGAAGGACACATGCCGGCCAGCCTAAGTGTTCCGGAGCAGTAGCAAGCTACCATGGCTCAGTGGAAACACTAGGAGACATTTCCCGGTAAGAGAGGCTACTAAAGATAAACAACTAGATGGTCAGATCCCACACATACCAAGCATTTCAATAACATACACACAATATGCTCGATATGTGCAATACAACATGGCATCACAAAATGACTCTACGACTCAAGTAGTTTATTCAATAGGCTCCAAGGAGCGAGATATTACAAACATGGGTCTCATGACCCAACACTCAGAGCATACAAGTCAAAGCACAAGCGGAAGCTATCATGTCTGAGTACAGACAACTATAAATGAAAAAGGCTGAGAAGCCTGACTATCTAT
>NW_025265654.1:0-1528 GCF_018294505.1 Triticum aestivum
AGAGTCTTGTGTGGTTAGTCAGGTCGTGGCCGACACCCTCGCCAGGCTTCCGCTTGAAGGTTGCCGAGATACATGACGTGTACATGGCGGTAAGTGGCGAGAGCGTGTGTGAAGAAGTACACCCCTGCAGGGTTAACATGATCTATTCGAATAGCCGGGTCCGCGGTTATGGACTTCTTGGATGCTTACATGGTACATAGACAACTTGAAGTGGATACTCTAAAATGCTCAAGACATGTGTGAGTGCTATGGATGGCCTTCCCGTAGGGAGACGGGGATGAATCCATAGTAGTGTATTGTATGGTGATTAGTGGACTCGTGTACGTTGTTTCACCTCCAGAGTTTCTGGTAGTCGTAGAACAGGATAGCCACAGAGTCAAAGCTGGCTTGCTGCAACTAAACCCCACGTTACCCTCTTGATACAAGTGCATGTATGATAGGATCTGATGTAAGTCTTGCTGAGTACCTTTGTACTCATGTTGCTTTATTTATGTTTTTGCAGCGGAGACTTCGGTCTTACTAGTGTTCTCGTGGACTTCGACTAGTAGCTAGTACCTCAGCTACGATCTTGATCGGATGTTATAGATAGTCAGGCTCTTCAGCCTTTTTCATTTATAGATGTCTGTACCCAGACATGTAATGCTTCCGCTTGTTGCTTGTATGCTCTGTATGACGGGTCTTGTGACCCCTGTTTGCAATAATTGCTATGGTGGCTCTTCGGAGCCTTTATCTATATAAGTTGTTGAGTTATGCTGTGATGCCATGTTGTACAGCACATACTTGCATGTTATGCGTACGTGTAATGTGTATTGCTATGTGTGGGATCTGGCTATCTAGTTGTTTATTCTTAGTAGCCTCTCTTACCGGGAAATGTCTCCTAGTGCTTCCACTGAGCCCTGGTAGCTTGCTACTGCTCTGGAACACTTAGGCTGGCCGGCATGTGTCCTTCTTCGTTCCTGTGTCTGTCCCTTCGGGGAAATGTCACGCTTTGAGTACCGGAGTCCTGCTAGCCCAGTGCTACAGCCCGGACCCACTTGCTGATGACCGACACGTTCGAAGCTGGGTCATGGATGCCTGTCCCTGTAAGTCTGTGCCACTTTGGGTTTACGACTAGTCATGTCAGCCCGGGCTCCTTATCATATGGATGCTAGCGACACTATCATATACGTGAGCCAAAAGGCGCAAACGGTCCCGGGCAAAGGTAAGGCGACACCCGTGGGGATACCGTGCGTGAGGCCGCAAAGCGATATGAGGTGTTACATGCTAGATCGATGTGGCATCGAGTCGGGGTCCTGACAGCTTTGGTATCAGAGCCTGACTGCCTGTAGGTTTACCAAGCCATACTGGTCGAAGTTGAGTCTAGAAAATCTTTAGTTATGTAAGGGAATTGATTGTGGGAAGGAACGTAAGGCTCTTTTTACTCCTTTACCTCATGACCTTCTGATCTGAGTCATCCTATCTTCCGACGGGATTAAGGAACTAGGCTTTCTCTTCCGTCTATCAGGATCACGTGTTACTACTCCGTAGT
>NW_025265655.1:0-1528 GCF_018294505.1 Triticum aestivum
TGGTCGCGGTGCCTTTGACCCTTCCACTGTCAACACACGCTGGCCCAGTGGCCCAGCGCCGCGAGGGACTTTCTTCCTGGTGGCCATCCTTGTTGGCGTGGCCAACCAGGCTTTGGATGGCAGCCCTACCCTCTTCTTGCTTCTCCGCAGTGGGAGGAAAGTCGAGGAGCAGCAACGCTCATGCCAATGCTTCTCCTCGCATCGGTGGCAGCGACAGGCGCGAGGAATGGGAGGAACTCGGATTTCTAACTATGTTAGAAGGAGTTCCATCACGATTCCGCGACCGCGCGCGTTTTTCACCAACTTCATGGCGTGCATGTTGGCCCTGTGTGTCTTGAGAGTGACGCTGGGGGCTCTTGCACGGCGATGCCCGGGATCCTCAACACCATGGCGTTGTTCGTCACGCATGAGCTAGGAGGACCGCGACACGTGCGTTGGTGGGGGCGTCCTTCTGCCCTTGGAGGTCCCCACGCCACCCGTAGGTAGCGCAGCTCCATCCTTGGGCACGGTGGCGTGCACGCTGTTGTCGTCACTGCAGACGACGCTGCTCGCCTGGCTTCTTGTATCAGAGTGGCGTGGACAATCTTGATCTCCTCCGCCACCGGCACCTGCCATGTCGCCCGTCTGTGCTGGAACAGGCGGAGCGGCTCCAGACGAACCAACCGCTGCGATCGTCTTCTTCTTCGGAGCCATGGCGGTGAAGAAACTGCTATACTAACGGCTAAACCGGATTCTCACAACTAACTCCCCCTACCTGGCGCGCCAAAGATGTCAGGGAAAAAAACACCTATGTGATCAAGGGAGATCCCTTCTACGTTTGGCGGGGAGAGGAGCTGCACGAAGAGAGGGTCTAGCAGTCAGCACAAAGGGGAATTTTACCAAGGTTCGGGCCGCACTGGTGCGTAAAACCCTAGTCCTGCTTGTGTGTATATTTGTGATCTTGAGCTCTTGAACTAGCTGCGGTGTATGCCCAGTCCAAAAAGTCAGAATCCTCTCTCAGTATGCCTCGGGCCTCCTTTTATACGTAAAAGGGGTTGCCACAATGGCATACAGGAGATGGAAAGCAAGCTACAGTGTATGAGATTATCGCTCGGTGCTGTAGGACAAACACATTTAATGCGCTGCCTACGTGCCCTCTTACTTTATCGGGGATATCAACAGAAGCTGTCCCGTCCATCGCCGCTCCTCCTTTCTTTGACACGCGTCTAGGCTGATGAGGCATGCAGTGCTACGTTGGCTAACTAGCTGCTGTGTTGGCGTGGTGGTAGCGCCTCCACGAAGATCTGCATGCTGCCACGCAGGCGCCTGCTTATTTGGCATACTGGTTGTCGCACCGGAGTGGTGGTGAGGTGGAAAATCCTTGCCGAGCGTGGGCCTGGCCACGACCCAGCAATCGTCCTCGGCAAGGCTTGCTAGGGGCCTCGCAGTCGTCCCCGACAAGGGTCTTGCCGGTGGTCTTCATCTTCTAGTCCCACGTGGACCTGCAAGCCATCAATCTTCGTGAAGATCTGCATGCTACCATGCATGC
>NW_025265656.1:0-1528 GCF_018294505.1 Triticum aestivum
TCCATTGCCTCTTATTGCTTTGAAGTTTTTTTCTTGTGTCAACATAGAACAACAGGAGTGTTGTGTGAATTTTTGTGATTTTTCGGGGTTCGTTTGGACATTTTTATGCATTAACTGAGTTTTTAATGCATTTATGTGAATAATTCAAATTTGAACTACATGCGCATGCTCCACTGCATATAAATTGGTTGAAAAATCAAATCTGTGTCCTTGGGTGCATGCTTATGTCCCATGCAAGAAATGGGAATGAATTTCAAACACCATGGCACCGTTGATTGCCGGCATAACATTGAGATGCCTGGGTTTTAAATTCTAGTAAATCTAAAACTCGTATGAAATTCATGAAACTTGGTATGCTATCATGGAGCGGCATCAACATGCCGTGGTACAAATTTTGTCCCATCTGGGGCAGGTTTGGGTATATGCTTCTCACAAACCGGAGCTTCTCACAACAAGCATGATGGTTTTTGGTAGGGAACGTGCCACCTTTGGGACGAAACGATATCCATTGCCTCTTATTGCTTTGAAGTTTTTTTCTTGTGTCAACATAGAACAACGGGAGTGTTGTGTGAATTTTTGTGATTTTTCGGGGTTCGTTTGGACATATTTGTGCATTAACTGAGTTTTCAATGCATTTATGTGAATAATTCAAATTTGAACTACATGCGCATGCTCCACTTCATATAAATTGGTTGAAAAATCAAATCTGTGTCCTTGGGTGCATGCTTAGGTCCCATGCAAGAAATGGGAATGAATTTCAAACACCATGGCACCGTTGATTGCCGGCATAACATTGAGATGCCTGGTTTTTAAATTCTAGTCAATCCAAAACTCGTATGAAATTCGTGAAACTTGGCATGCTATCATGGAGCGGCATCAACATGCCGTGGTACAAATTTTGTCCCATTTGGGGCAGGTTTGGGTATATGCTTCTCACAAACCGGAGCTTCTCACAACAAGCATGATGGTTTTTGGTAGGGAACGTACCACCTTTGGGACGAAACGATATCCATTGCCTCTTATTGCTTTGAAGTTTTTTTCTTGTGTCAACATAGAACAACAGGAGTGTTGTGTGAATTTTTGTGATTTTTCGGGGTTCGTTTGGACATTTTTATGCATTAACTGAGTTTTCAATGCATTTATGTGAATAATTCAAATTTGAACTACATGCGCATGCTCCACTGCATATAAATTGGTTGAAAAATCAAATCTGTGTCCTTGGGTGCATGCTTATGTCCCATGCAAGAAATGGGAATGAATTTCAAACACCATGGCACCGTTGATTGCCGGCATAACATTGAGATGCCTGGGTTTTAAATTCTAGTAAATCTAAAACTCGTATGAAATTCATGAAACTTGGTATGCTATCATGGAGCGGCATCAACATGCCGTGGTACAAATTTTGTCCCATCTGGGGCAGGTTTGGGTATATGCTTCTCACAAACCGGAGCTTCTCACAACAAGCATGATGGTTTTTGGTAGGGAACGTGCCACCTTTGGGACGAAACGATATCCATTGCCTCTTATT
>NW_025265657.1:0-1528 GCF_018294505.1 Triticum aestivum
GAACTCTGAAAAGGTTGTAAGTTGGCATGGTATCATCATTTCATCCACATAGCATGTGCAAGATAGTTAAGAGGGTTACGGCAAAAACTGGATGCACTTCGTGTACAAAACGGACAATCTCTTTCAAAGTATCAGGATTTCATACGGAAACTCGTCTGTTACAAAGGGATTTCATTTTTTTTAACTTATTTGAACTCCTGACTTTTTGTGTGTTCAAAATGCACCATTCAAAGCCACATCATCATTTTTCAATCCTTTCTGACTTCATTTGTTATTTTTCATGCATTTACTAATTATTTTGAGCTATAAGACCCTAAAAGTGAAAAGCATTTCAAATGAACTCTGAAAAGGTTGAAGGTTGGCATGGTATCATCATTTCATCCACATAGCATGTGCAAGAAAGTTGAGAGGGTTACGGCAAAAACTGGATGCACTTCGTGTAGAAAACGGACAATCTCTTTCAAAGTATCAGGATTTCATACGGAAACTCGTCTGTTACAAAGGGATTTCATTTTTTAAAACTTATTTGAACTCCTGAATTTTTGTGTGTTCAAAATGCAGCATTCAAAGCCACATCATCATTTTTCAATCCTTTCTGACTTCATTTGTTATTTTTCATGCATTTACTAATTATTTTGAGCTATAAGACCCTAAAATTGAAAAGCATTTCAAATGAACTCTGAAAAGGTTGAAAGTTGGCATGTTATCATCATTTCAGACACATAGCATGTGCAAGAAAGTTGAGAGGGTTACGGCAAAAACTGGATGCACTTCGTGTACAAAACGGACAATCTATTTCAAAGTATCAGGATTTCATACGGAAACTCGTCTGTTACAAAGGGATTTCATTTTTTAAAACTTATTTGAACTCCTGACGTTTTGTGTGTTCAAAATGCACCATTCAAAGCCACATCATCATTTTTCAATCCTTTCTGACTTCATTTGTTATTTTTCATGCATTTACTAATTATTTTGAGCTATAAGACCCTAAAACTGAAAAGCATTTCAAATGAACTCTGAAAAGGTTGAAAGTTAGCATGGTATCATCATTTCATCCACATAGCATGTGCAAGAAAGTTGAGAGGTTTACGGCAAAAACTGGATGCACTTCATGTACAAAACGGACAATCTCTTTCAAAGTATCAGAATTCCATACGGAAACTCGTCTGTTACAAAGGGATTTCATTTTTTTAAACTTATTTGAACTCCTGACTTTTTGTGTGTTCAAAATGCACCATTCAAAGCCACATCATCATTTTTCAATCCTTTCTGACTTCATTTGTTGTTTTTCATGCATTTACTAATTATTTTGAGCTATAAGACCCTAAAACTGAAAAGCATTTCAAATGAACTCTGAAAAGGTTGAAAGTTAGCATGGTATCATCATTTCATCCACATAGCATGTGCAAGAAAGTTGAGAGGTTTACGGCAAAAACTGGATGCACTTCGTGTACAAAACGGACAATCTCTTTCAAAGTATCAGGATTTCATACGGAAACTCGTCTGTTACAAAGGGATTTCATTTTTT
>NW_025265658.1:0-1528 GCF_018294505.1 Triticum aestivum
CCCTAGTGACAAGCATTAAGCATAGCAAAGTCATAGCAACATCAATCTCAGAACATAGTGGATACTAGGGATCAAACCCTAACAAAACTAACTCGATTACATGATAAATCTCATCCAACCCATCACCGTCCAGCAAGCCTACGATGGAATTACTCACGCACGGCGGTGAGCATCATGAAATTGGTGATGGAGGATGGTTGATGATGACGACGGCGACGGATTCCCCTCTCCGGAGCCCCGAACGGACTCCAGATCACCCCTCCCGAGAGGTTTTTGGGCTTGGCGGCGGCTCCGTATCGTAAAACGCGATGAATCCTTCTCTCTGATTTTTTTTCTCCCCGAAAGTGAATATATGGAGTTGGAGTTGAGGTCGGTGGAGTGTCAGGGGGCCCACGAGGCAGGGGGCGCGCCCAGGGGGGCAGGCGCGCCCCCACCCTCGTGGACAGGGTGTGGGCCCCCTGACGTGGATTCTTCTTCTAGTATTTTCATTATTTTCCAAAAATACGTTCCGTGGAGTTTCAGGTCATTCCGAGAACTTTTGTTTCTGCACATAAATAACGCCATGGAAAGTCTGCTGAAAACAGCGTCAGTCCGGGTTAGTTCCATTCAAATCATGCAAGTTAGAATCCAAAACAAGGGCAAAAGTGTTTGGAAAAGTAGATACGACGGAGACGTATCACGGGCCAGGGCATAGGCCACGCCTGGACTAGCCCTGTCTATGGATCAGGAGATGGGTGCCATCCGGGCGGCGGCGGTGGTCCAGTTGATGAAGCCGGGGGCGATGGTGGTGCAGTTGGTGGAGCCAGGGGCAGAGCAGGAGCGGGCGCCGTGTGGAACTGCGGAGGCCGAGGGTTTTTGCCCCGGTAGTTGGGACTTGGACGCCAGCCAGATGGTTGAGGAGGTGCTGTTGGTGGAGGTGGCGGTGGCGGTGTCGACGCAGGCGGGCGAGGAGAAGCAGTGAAGACCTGAGGACGGGTATCCTTCGTAGTTAGGGCACGATCGACCCATTGGAGCATCGAGCGAACCTCAGCGAAGGAGGGACGCGGACGCATCATAGGGATGAAGGAGGCCTACTTCTCGAACCGCTCGCCGAGGCCGACGAGGAGGACGTTGATGAGCTGGCGATCGTCGATCTGATCACCAAGTTCGCGGAGTTCATCCGCGATCGCCTTGAGGCGTTGGCAGTAGACGCCGATTGGTGAATCACCTTGCACCGTATTCCAAAGTTCGGTGTGGAGATTGTTGGCGCGAGCGTCGACGTTGTCCTGGAAGAGCTGACGAAGGGCCGCCCATAGATCGGCGGCGGAGGCACCGTCACAGTGGACGAGATTGAAGATCTCTGTGGATACTCGCATGTAGATCGATTGAATAATGGCGAGATCATCCTTGACCCATTGCGGATCATGAAGTTGAGGAAGAGAGTCGTCGGCAACGTGAGAGCGGAGATTGCATCGCCCAAGGTGGACATCGAAGAGGTGACACCAATGATAGTAGTTGTGAGTAGCAAGGTCTAGGGTTATGGGGATGT
>NW_025265659.1:0-1528 GCF_018294505.1 Triticum aestivum
ATTATTAATTTGTTCTCTCAATAGCAGTTGCTCACTACAGATATTTTTCGTACTTTGGCCCCCCCAAACATTTTTGTCTAGCTCCGCCACTAACTAGCAGGCGGCTCGTTGGCAAAGCCACCACCGCATCTGTTCCCGAATCGTGGCCTTATCCACGTCCGGGTCGTTGGCATTTTTTTTTTCAACTGCTGGTCCACGTGCCTGAGGTTTCGGCCTTGATCTGTTGAGAAATTAGCAGCAAGCCTAGGGAGCCACGCCATGCAATAGCTATGGAATCTGATGCTCCGGTTTAGATTTGGACACGAACGACGGAGTAGGTTTCGGCGACTTGTACCTCGTATCGAATGTTTTCGGATGCTAGACTTCGACTCAAACAGCCGGCTGCTCGTCGATGAACGAAACACACAATCGTGAAGACTTGCCAAAATAGGAAAGAGCGGCCGCCGACGATGTAGATCCGATCGCCCCGGTTCTTCTTTATCCGGTTAATCGCGAGCTTCTCGAAACCTTGGGAAGATCCCTTCAAGAACTCAACACCATCGTGCGCAGGCCTCACGGTGGGCGTCAACTGTTATGAAATTAACACGTCGGATGTTCTTAGTGCCAGGACTTAGTCGCGAGGCCAAGGCATCTATGCGGTAGCTTGAGAGGGGTGACGAGAGACGCAACACGCAAGACAAGGATTTAGACAGCTTCGGGCCCCGGAAAACATCATTCGAAATAGCCCTACATGCTGTTTGAGGCTAGGTCTCATTATGCTCATGAGGGAGTCGTCGTAAGCTGGCTCTCCTCTTTCTGTCTAGCCCTAGATATTGTTTCTTGTTCTCTTTTTCTTTGGGGAGCCCTGCCCCTTCTTATATAAGTTAGAGGGGCGGGTTACATGTGGAGTCCAAATAGAATTAGGACTAGCCTACCTTCTACTACAAGCCGGATATAAGTCCGGGTCTTGATTCCCTGTAAGGGAGATATTCCTCACGCCTTTCCTCTTTAAGTCGGCCCACCATCACATGAACCGGCCTACTGGGCCTTGTCGCCCATCTGACCCGCCCGCCGGGTCTCCAATGAATCATAAACCGCCCGGTCCAAGCGGGTCGCCAGTGAGTCGCCAAGCTCCAGCCGGGTCACACTTCCGGCCGGGTCATACTGCGGGGTATATCCCCGACAGTTTGGGTTCAGGTTGATTTTATCAGCAGTCGCATCTTTCAACAGGCTATAATGTTTTGTTTGACAAAATTACAGGGACGAGCGCATCCTTATATTACTAAAATGGAATGGTGTGTAAAAGATCAGTCTTCTGTTGTTTCTGATTATGTTTTCCTTGCACATGATATATTTGTATAGTTCAACCAGCGTCTAATTAACTTAGTCCATACAATGATGGTGCATACAGAACCTAACTCAAGAATCTGCTGCTCCTACTTCTTACCACCTGGCACATTCCTTTATCGAAAAAAAGCCACCTGGCACATTCAGGCAACCCGATCAAGGTTCTGGCAAAATCCATATACGCCCGGGCCTTTGCCCTTTG
>NW_025265660.1:0-1527 GCF_018294505.1 Triticum aestivum
ATCTGAATGTCGCAGATCCGTTGACTAAACCTCTCTCGCGAGCAAAACATGATCAACACCAGAACTCTATGGGTGTTCGATTCATCACAATGTAACTAGTTATTGACTCTAGTGCAAGTGGGAGACTGTTGGAAATATGCCCTAGAGGCAATAATAAAAGCATTATTATTATATTTCCTTGTTCATGATAATTGTCTTTTATTCATGCTATAATTGTATTATCCGGAAATCGTAATACATGTGTGAATACATAGACCACAATACGTCCCTGGTGAGCCTCTAGTTGACTAGCTTGTTGGTCAACAGATAGTCATGGTTTCCTGACTATGGACATTGGATGCCATTGACAACGGGATCACATCATTAGGAGAATGATGTGATGGACAAGACCCAATCCTAAGCATAGCACAAGATCGTGTAGTTCGTTTTCCTAGTATCTCTTCCTTAAACCATGAGATCGTGTAACTCCCGGATACCGTAGGAGTGCTTTGGGTGTACCAAACGTCACAACGTAACTGGGTGACTATAAAGGTACACTACAGGTATCTCCGAAAGTGTCTGTTGGGTTGACACGGATCGAGACTGGGATTTGTCACTCCGTATGACGGAGAGGTATCTCTGGGCCCACTCGGTAATGCATCATCATAATGAGCTCAAAGTGACCAAGTGCTTGGTCACGGGATCATGCATTACGGTACGAGTAAAGTGACTTGCCGGTAACGAGACTGAACGAGGTATTGGGATACCGACGATCGAGTCTCGGGCATGTAACGTACCGATTGACAAAGGGAATAGTATACGGGGTTGCTTGAATCCTCGACATCGTGGTTCATCTGATGACATCATCGAGTAGCATGTGGGAGCCAACATGGGTATCCAGATCCCGCTGTTGGTTATTGACCTGAGAGCCGTCTCGGTCATGTCTGCATGTCTCCCGAACCCGTAGGGTCTACACACTTAAGGTTCGGTGATGCTAGGGTTATTAGGAAGACTTGTATGTGATTACTGAATGTTGTTAGGAGTCCCGGATGAGATCCCGGACATCACGAGGAGTTCCGGAAGGGTCCGGAGGTAAAGATTTATATATGGGAATTTGTCAAACGGACACCGAAAAGTTTCGGGGGCATATCGGTATTGTATCGGGGCCACCGGAAGAGTTCCGGGGGTCCACCGGGAGGGGCCACCCCTCCCGGGGGGCCACATGGGCTGCATGGGGCAGGAGCCAGCCCCTGGAGGGCTGGCGTCCCCCCCTTGGGCCCATGCGCCTAGGGTTGGGGGGGAACCCTAGAGGGGGCGCCCCCCTTTGCTTGGGGGGCAAGTCCCCCCTCCCTGGCCGCCGCCCCCCCTCTAGATCCCATCTAGAGGGGCCGGCCCCCCTTGCCCCTTCCCCTATAAATAGAGGGGTGAGGGGACGGCTGCACACCCAAGCCAAGGCGCAGCCCCTCCCCTCCCCAACACCTCTCCTTCTCCGTCACGAGCTTGGCGAAGCCCTGTCGGAGTGCTGCTTCTCCACCAACACCACGCTGT
>NW_025265661.1:0-1527 GCF_018294505.1 Triticum aestivum
TGCTATACTATATGCATGTATGGCTGGTGGAAAGGCTCTATGGTTACAGTTTTGCGAAAAGCCAATTTTATCCTACTGCAAAGGAATAATTTTTATTTAACTATCATGGTGGTTGAAACATTGAGAAGGTACCTCCAACTCAATCCCAATTAAGTGCCATCATTAACCCAACAAAATTAATCATAAGTATCACGGTGATGAGATTCAAATGATAATCCAGATACTAGATACTCAAGTTGTCCATAACCGGGGACACGGCTAATCATGATCAGTTTGTACACTCTGCAGAGGTTTGTGCACTTTTCCCCACAAGACTCGATCGCCTCCGTTTTTTATTTCTCGCGCTGCATGATGTTTGAGAAACGGATGACCGAGACACAGTCTTTCAGAAACAATCACTCTTTACTCTGGATGGACCGGTACACCTACTTTCCCCTACATCTGCTAGTCCACCTCTTCAAGAGATCCTGTAACCTACTCAGCTATGCTAGAGCCCATAATAGCTTGTGGCTGCACACGGAAGTTTCTAGCATGAATAATCTTATGATCCCTTTGAGCCTGGGTGGCGGACCTTATACATACAGGCAACACTGGGTTCTCCAGGTGCCTCAATCCACCCAGATGTGAGTTTTAGTTGCCACCTTAAGTTGAACCATTAATAAACATCTCACATCTGTCATGAATATCACTCAAACCCAGATCCACGTCTACGAGCATAGCATGGCAATAATAAAAGCAACGTAGAAGTAACTCCCAAGGGTTTGATAATAAACAGGGCAATAGGTACTACCTCATCAACTACTTCCCAATACCCACAATTTAATTAGATCCTAACCATGCAATGTTTGGGGAATATAACTAATGCATAAAAACTGGGTATGAAAGGGATATGGTCAAAGTGTGAACTTGCCTTGCTGATGATCCGCAAAACCTAGCGAGTCGAAGTAACAAGCGGCACACTCCGGGTACTCTATCGCAAACAAACAAGCATACAATCAGTACTCATCTAATGCACAGGTAAAACTCGAATGAAAGATCCAACCAGAAAGTTCAACTTAAGAACTCCGGTTTGCAAAAAGAATCAACTCGAAAGAAGCAACGAAAGTCAAACGGCGAAAGAAAGAAACTTCGTTTGCTAATCTAGATCTAGGTCAAATTTTACTGTAGCAAAAACTTGTTTGAGTAGGTTAAACGGAAAGAGAATTTCGAGACGAAACTCTAGGCGCTTGAATCACCTGATTCCGATAAACGAGCGAGAAGTTAAACAGATTTGAAAATTCGATCAGAAATCGAATCTGAGAAAATAACGAGAAAATCCGACGAAAAAGAAAAACGGACGAACGGTTAAATAACGGACGTTCGTTAACAGAGAAAAACCGACGAACGCATTCGTTAAAACGAACGGTTCGGTGAACGCTCGCGAAATAAGAAAACCGAAAAAAAACCGATCTAGGGTTTTTTTAAACAAAAGGTTTTTTTTTCAGAAAACCGGTCAACAACGAAGACGGCCGGCGGCAGTACCTCGAC
>NW_025265662.1:0-1527 GCF_018294505.1 Triticum aestivum
CTCAACCTCTCCCTCTCTCCTTGCTGGATCAAGGCGTGGGAGACGTCACCGGGCTGTACGTGTGTTGAACGCGGAGGTGCCGTCCGTTCGGCACTAGGATCATCGGTGATTTGAATCACGACGAGTACGACTCCATCAACCCCGTTCACTTGAACGCTTCCGCTTAGCGATCTACAAGGGTATGTAGATGCACTCTCTTTCTACTCGTTGCTGGTCTCTCCATAGATAGATCTTGGTGACACGTAGGAAAATTTTGAATTTCTGCTACGTTCCCCAACATGGATAGGTTAGTAGGCCTTACAAGTGCAAGAAGGATTTCTTAAACTAGGTCAAACTCTCACTGTACATGTTTTGCGGTTTACCTGGGCCCCACAGAGGAAACTCATGTTGGAAATATGCCCTAGAGGCAATAATAAATTAGTTATTATTATTATATTTCCTTGTTCATGATAATCGTTTATTATCCAAGATATAATTGTATTGATAGGAAACTCAGATACATGTGTGGGTACATAGACAACACCATGTCCCTAGTAAGCCTCTAATTGACTAGCTCGTTGATCAATAGATGGTTACGGTTTCCTGACCATGGACATTGGGTGTCGTTGATAACGGGATCACATCATTAGGAAATGATGTGATGGACAAGACCCAATCCTAAGCCTAGCACAAAGATCGTGTAGTTCGTATGCTAAAGCTTTTCTAATGTCAAGTATCATTTCCTTAGACCATGAGATTGTGCAACTCCTGGATACCGTAGGAATGCTTTGGGTGTACCAAACGTCACAACGTAACTGAGTGGCTATAAAGGTGCACTACAGGTATCTCGAAAGTGTTTGTTGGGTTGGCACGAATCGAGACTGGGATTTGTCACTCCGTGTAACGGAGAGGTATCTCTGGGCCCACTCGGTAGGACATCATCATAATGTGCACAATGTGACCAAGGGGTTGATCACGGGATGATGTGTTACAGAACGAGTAAAGAGACTTGCCAGTAACGATATTGAACAAGGTATCGGGATACCGACGATCGAATCTCGGGCAAGTACAATACCGCTAGACAAAGAGAATTGTATACAAGATTGCTTGAATCCTTGACATCGTGGTTCATCCGATGAGATCATCGTGGAACATGTGGGAGCCAACATAGGTATCCAGATCCCGCTGTTGGTTATTGGCCAGAGAGCTGTCTCAGTCATGTCTGCATGATTCCCGAACCCGTAGGGTCTACACACTTAAGGTTCGGTGACGCTAGAGTTGTTATGGGAATTGGTGTGCAGTTACCGAATGTTGTTCGGAGTCCCGGATGAGATCCCGGACGTCACGAGGAGTTCTGGAATGGTCCGGAGGTAAAGATTTATATATGGGAAGTCCTATTTTGGCCACCGGAAAATGTTCGGGATTTTTCGGTATTGTACCGGGAAGGTTCTAGAAGGTTCCAGAGTGGGGCCCACTAGCATGGGGGATCCACATGAACGTGGGTAGTGGGGTCAAGGCCACACACCCTTGGTCAAGGCGCACCAAGAT
>NW_025265663.1:0-1527 GCF_018294505.1 Triticum aestivum
CACAGGTCAAAGCCCGTTCGTGCAAAGTCAAAGGCTAGATCCCGTGGTCAAACGCTAAAGGGTTAGGCGGGACGGGGGCACTGGGGGGTAGCAATGCCACCGGAGCGTCGCACCGGGCCCTCATACATGCGGGGTGGTGTGGTGGCATGTCCGAAGAGGCGGAACGCGTCTCCGGGGCGTGCCCCCCCCCCTCACGGACGGCGAAGACACGATAGTAGACGTTCTGCGGTAACGATGCGGCGTCAATATTATTAAATACTCGGAGAGCGATAAAATCCTGAGTTTTTTTGCACGACATGGGCACATGTGCTATAGGAACAATTGTATTTTTTTCATAATTTTTGGTGATGGAGAAGTATCCGAAAAATTCCCTCTACGCGGATTGCCCTTCGCGCGTCTACGGCTGTGGCCGGCGGCCTCCGGGGGCTAGCATGCCGCCAAATCTTGCATAGGCGGCCTCTCACAAGTCTGGAAGTGTTGTGGCGGTTGCAAACGCCCGGCACGCGTGTCCGGGGTGTGCCCCCCCTCACGGACGGCGCCGCCGCCGGCACCTGGAGGGGGGAAACGGACGCGTGGGGTCTACACGGAGGGGATCTTGCTGTGGGTCTGGCCTGGATGTTGCTCCAAAGTGTTCCTACGGGCTGACCTAACACAACCGGGTGGGGAGGTCCACTGGTTAAAGCCCGCCCGTGCAAAGTCAAAGGGCTAGATCCCGTGGTCAAACGCTACAGGGTTAGGCGGGACGGGGGCACTGGGGGTAGCAATGCCACCGGAGCGTCGCACCGGTCCCTCATACATGCGGGGTGGTGTGGTGGCATGTCCGAAGAGGCGGGACGCGTCTCCGGGGCGTAACCCCCCCTCACGGACGGCGATGACATGGTAGTAGACGTTCTGCGGTAACGATGCGGCGTCAATATTACTAAATACTCGGTGCACGACAAAATAATGAGTTTTTTTGCACGACGCGGGCACATGTGCTATAGAAACGATGGTATTTTTTAATAATTTTTGGTGATGGAGAAGTATCCAAAAAATTCCCTCTACGCGGATTGCCCTTCGCGCGTCTACTGCTGTGGCCGGCGGCCTCCGGGGGCTAGCATGCCGCCAAATCTTGCGTACGCGGCCTCTCACAAGTCTGGAAGTGTTGTGGCGGTTGCAAACGCCCGGCACGTGTGTCCGGGGTGTGCCCCCCCTCACGGACGGCGCCGCCGCTGGCACCTGGAGGGAGGAAACGGACACGTGGGATCTACATGGAGGGGATCTTGTTGTGGGTCTGGCCCGGATATTGCCCCAAAGTGTTCCTATGGGCTGACCTAACACAACCGGGTGGGGAGGTCCACTGGTCAAAGCCCGTCCGTGCAAAGTCAAAGGGCTAGCTCCCGTTGTCAAACGCTACAGGGTTAGGCGGGACGGGGGCACTGGGGTAGCAATGCCACCGGAGCGTCGCACCGGGCCCTCATACATGCGGGGTGGTATGGTGGCATGTCCGAAGAGGTGGGACGCGTCTCCGGGGCGTGCCCCCCCCCC
>NW_025265664.1:0-1527 GCF_018294505.1 Triticum aestivum
TGTTTTGTATTCTTTTATCAATTTAATATCTAGACAAAACAAATCGGAGGAGATTTATCAGACGTGCATAATTTTTTAAAAGCAGGAATAATTATCAAATTCTTTAAGATTTTTAAATTCAGAAGAATTATTAAATTTCATGAGCATTTTCTAAATAGGGAATTTAAAAAAATCGTGAACATTTTTTGAAATTTCAAAATCAGTAAGATACTATTACTTTTCTTATTCGAATCATTTTTTGAAATCAGATTTTGTGTGTGAATATTATTTGAATTTTGGAACATTTAAAACATTTACTGAAAAAATCGAATTTGCAATCATTTTTTGAATTCATGAACATTTTTTTGTATTTGACAACATTGTTTTGGAAAGTCAGAACATATTTTGAGCTCACGCACTTTTTTTTAAATCTGTATCATTTTCTCGCTAGCTTTCAAAAGCAGTCTATAAACCGTTCGGACCAGACGCTTGTACCCGAATTAATATAACCGTACAAATTGTCTAGCCCACTAGGATGGCGCTGGGGTGCGTGATAGGTGAGTATCCCGTACGTTATTGGTGGGACAGGGTCTCGCGGCAAACACGGCTTGGTTAGACGTGCCCGCTAATTGGTACAATTTTTATAAAATATGAAAATTATTTACTTTTACTATTTTTGTAAAATATAAGTTTCAACATAGTGGAAAAGATATTATGTGTTCCTGAAGGTATTTCATAAGAAAAAGACATGTGAAATAGGAAAAAAAAATAGAAAAATAGAAAAATCAAAAAATACCACAAGAAAGAAATATTTGGCTTTATTGAGCCAATACCCATGCATAAGAGCGGACCTTATACATCGCAATAAGTGAGATATAAGGTTTTTGTTGTGACGAGCCATCATTCCACCTTGTTTCTGGTCCTTATATCTGAAAAAATAGATCATTTTATAGAGCTTGACTGTATTATTTGTGATATATTTCAGCATTCAATCACTTGTTCTCAGCAGTGGTTTGCGATAATGGTTCATGCGCTGCTTTGAAATAGTGGAGTTTAGGGAAATTTGCAGCATCAAACTTGATTGAGATAAATGCACTGTTGTCTGTGTTTCAGATGTTTAATATAGTCATGCAACGTTGAAACAAATGATTTTACTTATCCAATCCCCAGAGGTTTTTAATTTGAATCTCTCTTTTGAAGTTTATTTATAGAGCCGTATGCAGTCGTCTGAAACTGGCAAGCTGTAAATTCAGGACTAAAGCATTCCCAGGGAGTCCGGATTCCCCACTAGTATGTGTCTATACGACCGATGCCTAGGCATAATGCTACGTGGATTCCTAAGCCACTTCATATGTTTCTATATGTGAGCGGAGGCATGTACAGATACGTGCATATACGCGACAACTCCATATCACATACGCCAATACCATTCATCCTCACTCCGGTTACCGAATGATAATTAAGGGGTCTTCCCCTGTGGACGCAATTAAAAGCGGTCGCCGTTTACCATCTGCTGCAACAATCATAGATGAAGGAAAATAGTCCATG
>NW_025265665.1:0-1527 GCF_018294505.1 Triticum aestivum
GGCTGCAAGCTCTAGATCATGTGTAGGATAATTCTCCTCATGTGGATGCAACTGTCGAGATGCATAGGCAATCACATGACGATCCTGCATAAGAATGCAACCTAGTCCCTGTCGTGAGGCGTCGCAGTAGATAATAAAGTCTTTAGTGAAATCCGGTGGCACAAGTATGGGAGCAGAAGTCAAGCGTCTTTTCAGTTCCTGAAAACTGTACTCACACTGTGGGGACCACTCAAACTTTTTATCTTTCTTGAGAAGTTCCGTGAGGGGTTTGGCTACTTTGGAGAAGTTTTCAACAAAGCGGCGACAATAGCTGGCTAGACCAAGGAAACTCCTAACTTGTTTGACTGTTTCAGGTGGAGTCCAATCGAGAACGGCTTGAACTCTCTCGGGATTGACAGCAATGCCCTTACCAGAGATTACGTGGCCTAGGTAGGTCACTTCTGGCAACCAAAATTCACACTTGGAGAACTTGGCATAAAGACGGTGCTCTCTGAGTCTTTCTAACACAAGCCTAAGATGTTCGGCATGCTCTTCCTCGTTCTTCGAGTAAATAAGAATATCATCGAGGTAAACCACGACGAACTTATCTAAGTACTCCATGAAGATCGAGTTCATCAAACGGGAGAATGTGGCTGGGGCGTTGGTTAGGCCAAAGGACATGACGGTGTACTCGTACTGACCATAATGGGTGACAAAAGCTGTCTTGGGAATGTCCCCCTTTCTGATCTTGATTTGATGGTAGCCTAACCTTAAATCCATCTTGGAAAATACTGAGGATCCAGCGAGCTGATCATACAGGTCGTTGATCCTGGGAAGCGGATACTTGTTCTTTATCGTGACCAAATTAACGGGACGATAATCTACAACCATCCGGTCCGTACCATCCTTCTTCTTGACGAAAAGGACGGGGCAAGCCCAAGGAGAAGAACTAGGACGGATGAAACCCTTTTGCAAGGACTCATCGAGTTGTTTCTTAAGCTCGGCTAGTTCTAGGGGTGCCATCTTGTAGGGTCTCCGGGAGATTGGAGCTGTTCCTGGGATAAGATCTATGACGAACTCTACATCTCTGTCAGGTGGAACACCTGGCAGTTCCTCTGGAAAGACATCCGGAAAGTCACGGACTACCGGGATATCTTCAAGGTCTGGAAGAGAGCTGGCATTAAGAGAATAGAGCTGACGCTTTGCAACTCTGGTGGAGACGGTGACTATCTTGCCAGATGGGTGTGTAAGCTGAACAGATCTTGTGTAGCAATCAATCTTGGCATGATGAGCTGTCATCCAGTCCATACCCAAGATGATGTTAATATCTGAGGACTTGAGGGCTACAAGTGATGCAAGGAATACAAGTCTGTCAACAAGGATTTCGTTACCATGGCTTACACTAGAGGTTTGCCATTTGGATCCAGGAGTTTGGATGACTAGCGGAGTTGGCATATCACAAAATGATATGTCGTGCAAACGAGCATAACCTTCAGAAATGAAGGAGTGAGATGCTCCAGTATCAAATAGAACTGATGCTGGGTGACA
>NW_025265666.1:0-1527 GCF_018294505.1 Triticum aestivum
TCAGAGTCCCGAAATAGACCAGATCTGACTCGCATAATGGTCATCATAGAGTAGGCGGCGTCCTGCACAACCATCTCAATAGTAACCCCGAGTCCATAGGAGCAGTGAAGAGGCTCGGTGGATCCAGGATAAGATGGAAATATCCTGACAGTGCAGAGATACTGGCTTTGATTAAAATCTCGGAATTGCTCTTCGACCGTGTACTCGGGATACCAGCGGTATCCAGCCTCAGTCATTACCCTGACCAACTTAGCAGTATGGCCGGGTACATCTAGGCATCGAGTCAGGCGAACCACTTGATTGAGGTCGCGAGTGGCCATCTGAAAGCACAATCATAATGCAAGGGCATTAGAATTTCTAGCAAAATTTCGGCAGCATAACAGCTGTAAATGCTCAAAAAGGATATTGAGACATTTGACAAAGGATTTCGTACACACTCAACATCATCATATCAAAGTTCTGGAACCATTCTAACAACATAATGTGGTAGTAGAACTGAACTAGGCTGGTAACCATCAAACTTATAAGGTACTACTGATTAGTAACTCGTGATCCTGATAGAGAGAACAGATCCTAATTCCTTAACCCCCGGTGGAAGAATGGACTGACTCAGATCAGAAAGTCATAAGGTATAAGGAGTAAAAGAGCCTTACGTTCCATCCCACAAACAATTCCCCTACATATAACTAAAGAATTTCTAGACTCAACATCGACCAGTTTGGCTTGGAGAACCTACAGGCAGTCCGGCTCTGATACCAACGCTGTCAGGACCCCGACTCGATGTCACATCGATCTAGCCGGTAACACTTCATATCACTTTGCGGCCTCACGCACGGTGTTCCCACGGGTGTCGCCTTACCTTTGCCCGGGACCGTTTGCGCCTTTTGGCTCACGTATATGATAGTGTCGCTAGCATCCATATGATAAAGAGCCCGGGCTGACATGACTAGTCGTAAACCCAAAGTGGCACAGACTTACAGGGACAGGCATCCATGACCCAGCTTCGAACGTGTCGGTCATCAGCTAGTGGGTCCGGGCTGTAGCACTGGGCTAGCAGGACTCCGGTAAACCGGGCTGTAGCGGGCTAACAGGACTCCGGTACTCAAAGCGTGACATTTCCCCGAAGAGACAGACACAGGAACGAAGAAGGACACATGCCGGCCAGCCTAAGTGTTCCAGAGCAGTAGCAAGCTACCATGGCTCAGCGGTAACACTAGGAGACATTTCCCGGTAAGAGAGGCTACTAAAGATAAACAACTAGATAGTCAGATCCCACACATACCAAGCATTTCAATCATACACACAATATGCTCGATATGTGCAAATACAACGAAGCACCACAACATGACTCTATGACACAAGTACTTTATTTAAGGCTCAGGGAGCCATACATAACATACACAAAGGTACGGGTCTCGCGACCCAACATACAAGTCATACAGTCATACAAGCCAACAGCGGAAGTAACTTGTCTGAGTACAGACAACTAGTAAAATAAAAGAGGCTTGGAAAGCCTAGCTATACTAC
>NW_025265667.1:0-1527 GCF_018294505.1 Triticum aestivum
GCACCTCGCCTATCTGAGGCTCGGTGAAGTCGGCAGCTGGAGGCGTCTCCTGAGAGCTGAACGCCAGACGGCGCCTGTTGCAACTTGGCTTCTCCGCGGTACGAGCTAGATCGCACACGTCTTTTGTTGGGTTTGGTTCTTGAGAAGGAGGCCCCATGAAGTCGCCATCGTACCCATGCTCGGCAAAGTACTGATCGACGTTGCCAAATGTATCATCGTCGTCGTCGTCGTCGTTCTGATCCTGTGCCATATGCATGTTTGGATCCAGTGGCATAGGGATGTCCGGCACCGTTACGGCGGTCTTGCCATGGGGCCGACTTGGCGCCGGCACGACTGGCGGTGTTGTCTTTGGGGTGGTGTCCCCCGCCCCCAAACGAATCTAGCTCTTCGGCCAAAGCAGGGGCCAGCTCAGGCAGGCGCTGAGGGTCATCACGTCATCATCGTCGGCCCCGACGGGTCGAATCGGAGGTAACAAGTCGTCGCAGCCTGGCAGCACCCGAACCAGTTGAACCCTAAACAAGTTGGGTGGCATCTAGGTACCGTGGAACAAGGGGTTGCTCGGTTGAACGATTTTGCCCTTGGCGACATCGACCAACTCGTTGTTCACGAAGTGGAGGAGAGTGCACGGAACGTCGGCGGCACCCTGCGAAAACATGTAGGGCGTCAGGGATGCCCAGTCAAAGGCAAGGAGATGAAGTCCTCGGCCGAGAGAGGCTTAATTAGTTACCGTGATGATGGCGTCGAGCTCGGCTAATGTCGAGGCACCGCCAACGGCGGGCGTGCAGTTGACGGAGCGGCCGCTTGCTGAAGAGGTGCCAGCCGGCGTACACCCGGGTGCATTAAGCTCCCGTGCCGGCGTCGGAGACACCAATGCCGCCTCCGCCGGAGGCACCAATGGCCCCGCCATCGCATTATGCGAGTTGCTGGCCGTGAAGCTAGGAATCGGGGGCGGCCCCTGTTGGCCGCCCGCAATACACGCACTCAACCCCGAGATCAAGGTAGGCACAAGGGCGGTGATCGTCGCTCCGAGTCGTTGTTCCACTTGCTCTTGTACAATCTCCGGAATCCGCGCCACCTGTGCCTTGAGTTCTTGAACCTCTCGCGCCTGGCTTTCCGAGCTGGTCTTTTTCTCCTTCCGCACACCAGCGGTATAGTATGACCCCCATTTTGTCGACAAGCCTTTGCCGGCCACACGACCAGCTGACGTCGGCTTACTGAGCTTATCCTTGTTCTTCATTATATTCAACCCCCTATTTAGAGTGGTGTCCCAAGGGTTGCTCTTAGTCGACCCCGCGCTACTGCTTTCAGTCGCCTGCGGAAGGAATGTGAACCATTTAGAAATTCGGCTTCATTAATTAGAATGCAACCATATGGAGCTAATTACGCGGGGGTGTATTCCTTACCAGAACAAGCTCAAGCCGCCTGGTCTTCGGATCCGTGGTAAGCTCCTTTGTTTTCGGGTCCTTCTTGTACCGGGCCCTGACAAAGTTCCTGGTCTGCTTGTCACCGTATTTATCGAAGAGGGGC
>NW_025265668.1:0-1527 GCF_018294505.1 Triticum aestivum
CATAATTTTTTGTGATGGAGAAGTATCTGAACACTTCCCTCTACGCGGATTGCTCTTCGCACGTCTACGACTGTGGCCGGCGGCCTCCGGGGGCTAGCATACCGTCAAATCTTGCGTAGGCGGCCTCTCACAAATCTGGAAGTGTTGAGGCGGTTGCAAACGCCCAGCACGCGTCTCCGGGGTGTGCCCCCCCCCCCTCACGGACGCCGCCGCCGCCGGCACCTGGAGGGGGGAAACGGACGCGTCGGGTCTACACGGAGTGGATGTAGCTGTGGGTTTGGCCCGGATGTTGCTCCAAAGTGTTCCTCTGGGCCGACCTAACACAACCGGGTGGAGAGGTCCACTGGTCAAAGCCCGTCCATGCAAAGTCAAAGGGCTAGATCCCGTGGTCAAACGCTACAGGGTTAGCCGGGACGGGGGCCCTGGGGGGTAGCAATGCCACCGGAGCATCGTACCGGGCCCTCATACATGCGGGGTGGTGTTGTGGCATGTCCGAAGAGGCGGCACGCGTCTCCAGGTTGTGGCCCCCCTCACGGACGGCAATGAAACGGTAGTAGTCGTTCTGCGGTAACGATGCAGCGTGAATATTATTAAATACTTGGAGCGCGATAAAATCATGAGTTTTTTACACAACGTGGGCACATGTGCTATAGGACTGATGGTAATTTTTCATAATTTTTTGTGATGGAGAAGTATCTGAACACTTCCCTCTACGCGGATTGCTGTTCGCACGTCTATGACTGTGGCCGGCGGCCTCCGGGGTCTAGCATACCGTCAAATCTTGCGTAGGCGGCCTCTCACAAATCTGGAAGTGTTGAGGCGGTTGCAAGCGCCCAGCACGCGTCTCCGGGGTGTGCCCCCCCACTCACGGACGCCGCCGCCGCCGACACCTGGAGGGGGAAAACGAACGCGTCGGGTCTACACGGAGTGGATGTAGCTGTGGGTTTGGCCCGGATGTTGCTCCAAAGTGTTCCTCTGGGCCGACCTAACACAACCGGGTGGAGAGGTCCACTGGTCAAAGCCCGTCCGTGCAAAGTCAAAGGGCTAGATCCCGTGGTCAAACGCTACAGGGTTAGCCGGGACAGGGGCCCTGGGGGTAGCAATGCCACCGGAGCGTCGTACCGGGCCCTCATACATGCGGGGTGGTGTTGTGGCATGTCCGAAGAGGCGGCACGCGTCTCCGGGTTGTGGCCCCCCTCACGGACGGCAATGAAACGATAGTAGACGTTCTGCGGTAACGATGCAGCGTGAATATTATTAAATACTTGGAGCGCGATAAAATCATGAGTTTTTTACACAACGTGGGCACATGTGCTATAGGACCGATGGTAATTTTTCATAATTTTTTGTGATGGAGAAGTATCTGAACACTTCCCTCTACGCGGATTGCTCTTCGCACGTCTACGACTGTGGCCGGCGGCCTCCGGGGGCTAGCATACCGTCAAATCTTGCGTAGGCGGCCTCTCACAAATCTGAAAGTGTTGAGGCGGTTGCAAACGCCCAGCACGCGTCTCCGGGGTGTGCCCC
>NW_025265669.1:0-1527 GCF_018294505.1 Triticum aestivum
GAGAGAGAGAGAGAGAGAGAGAGAGAGAGAGAGAGAGAAAGAGAGAGAGGAAGTGTGCGAGAGAGGGATATACATATATATGTATACAGAGGAAGAAGTTAGGTCTATGAGAAAGATGGAGACATGTAATATAAGGAGTGAGATGCGTGTGCATTTGGAAGGACAAGAGACAAAAGGTTTGATGACAGAGCTCAAAAGAACATGGACTAGAGGGGAATCTTGTGGGCTGAGGGATTAATAATTTTGTGCGGGAGGGAGGGAGAGAGAGAGAGGGGGGGGGAATGGAGTTACTCAGCCGTCATCACATCATCCTGATTCCAAATGGCCCTGTAGTCTCTAGTGCAGTCTGGTCTTTTCGTTCTTCCTGATGCCCTCCTTGAAGACGAAGGTGGTGTGCATCTGGGGGTGCAGATAAGCACAAGCGACAGTGGTCGCTATATAACCTTGGATGGGGATGGATAGTATGCTCGGGTGGGGGGGGGATTGTGTCTGTGTGTGTCAAATTTTGATAGAAATAAAACCTATGGAGAGAATGTGTCTGCATAGTGAGCATGGGAGAGATGCAAATGGTGCTAGAGAGATACATTGTGTGCGTCAAAGTTTAAGCAATATAGAGAGTCAGTTTGCAGTATACAAAGAGAGGAGTATGGGGAGTGTGTTTGCGATGCAAAGAGACATAGAGAGAGATAAATGTGTGTGCTTGGTACATGGTGTGTATGCGACGGAGAGGTGCATGCATGCCAAATAGGGTTTTCATTAAGAGATTGTGTGTGCGAGATAGAGAGCGTTGTGGGGGCCTTGAGGCGGGCAGGGGTTGGATGAGGGTGTCAAAATGTGTGCGTTGATGCATGTGTTACATGCGATTGTGCAAGGGACAGTCAAATCAAGAGAGATGGTTGTTGTGTTATGGAGGCTCCTCTCTCTCACGCATACACAAAAAACATAAATAGAAGACCGTTCTCTCATGTATACATAACATAGCGGCATATCACTATGTCTCACTCATACATGATCATTTGTGCATTCACACCTCTCTATGGCTGTCACACGCACACCGTCTTCACATTGCCCTTCTGTCACAACACACATATAGACACGTACACGCGTTCTCTCTCCATTACACACACATAATCTCTATTAAAAAATGTAGGGGGCACCTAAAATGTCCAAATCCAAATAACATGAACTAAAGCTAAATACAAATATATGGAAATATTGTAGCGTGAAGAACTTTTCCAGCAAAAAAAGGTAGAGTAATATTCCGGGGTTGTTTTCACACACACAAAAAGGTCCGGTCGATGTCCTTCCAATGCGACGCTGTGACACACATTTTGATCGACTGCGCGGCTGTGGTGCACACACTTCCACAAGATTCCGTATCGATGCTATCCTAACTAATGTGGTGTATAAGCACGAACGTGATGCGTGTGCTTGCACAAAATTACGTGTACTAGTACAGAGTTCTTTTAAATTTGACCAACCCTGTTACCAAGCTCCCATAAGCGCACTCACCAATATGCCGCCACC
>NW_025265670.1:0-1527 GCF_018294505.1 Triticum aestivum
CTATCCAGAAATTCTATATCATTTCCAATCAGCAATATGTCATCCACATATAATATCAGAAATGCTATCGAGCTCCCACTCACTTTCTTGTAAATACAGGCTTCTCCAAAAGTCTGTATAAAACCAAATGCTTTGATCACACTATCAAAGCATTTATTCCAACTCCAAGAGGCTTGCACTGGTCCATAAATGGATCGCTGGAGCTTGCACACTTTGTTAGCTCCCTTTGGATCGACAAAACCTTCCGGTTGCATCATATACAACTCTTCTTCCAAAAAACCATTCAGGAATGCAGTTTTGACATCCATTTGCCAAATTTCATAATCATAAAATGCAGCAATAGCTAACATGATTTGGACAGACTTAAGCATCGCTACGGGTGAGAAGGTCTCATCGTAGTCAATCCCTTGAACTTGTCGAAAACCATTCGCAACAAGTCGAGCTTTATAGACAGTAACATTACCATCAGCGTCAGTCTTCTTCTTGAAGATCCATTTATTTTCAATGCCTTGCCGACCATTGGGCAAGTCAACCAAAGTCCATACTTTGTTCTCATACATGGACCCCATCTTGGATTTCATGGCTTCAAGCTATTTTGCGGAATCTGGGCTCACCATCGCTTCTTCATAGTTCGTAGGTTCATCATGGTCTAGTAACATGACCTCCAGAACAGGATTACCGTACCACTCTGGTGCGGATCTTGATCTAGTTGACCTATGAGGTTCAGTAATAACTTGATCTGAAGTTTCATGATCATTATCATTAACTTCCTCACTAATTGGTGTAGGTGTCGCAGAAACTAATTTCTGCGATGATCTACTTTCCAATAAGGGAGCAGGTACAGTTACCTCATCAAGTTCTACTTTCCTCCCACTCACATCTTTCGAGAGAAACTCCTTCTCTAGAAAGGATCCATTCCTAGCAACGAATATCTTGCCTTCGGATCTGTGATAGAAGGTGTACCCAGCAGTCTCTTTTGGGTATCCTATGAAGACACATTTCTCCGATTTAGGTTCGAGCTTATCAGGTTGAAGTTTCTTCACATAAGCATCGCAACCCCAAACTTTAAGATATGACAACTTTGGTTTCTTGCCAAACCATAGTTCATAAGGCGTCGTCTCAATGGATTTTGATGGTGTCCTATTTAGAGTGAATGCAGCCGTCTCTAAAGCATAACCCCAAAATGATAGCGGTAAATCAGTAAGAGACATCATAGATCGTACCATATCTAATAAAGTACGATTACGAGGTTCGGACACACCATTACACTGTGGTGTTCCGGGTGGCGTGAGTTGCGAAACTATTCCGCATTTTTTCAAATGTAGGCCAAACTCGTAACTCAAATATTCTCCTCCACGATCAGATCGTAGGAATTTTATTTTCTTGTTACGATGATTTTCAACTTCACTCTGAAATTCTTTGAACTTTTCAAATGTTTCAGACTTATGTTTCATTAAGTAGATATACCCATATCTGCTCAAATCATCTGTGAAGGTGAGAAAATAACGATATCCGCCACGAGCCTCA
>NW_025265671.1:0-1527 GCF_018294505.1 Triticum aestivum
TTCGGTATCAAAGGGAAGCTTGCCCCTAGATACGTGGGTCCTTTCAAGATCGTCAGCAAGAGAGGCGATCTCGCCTATCAACTCGAGCTTCCTCCCAACTTTGCAAATATGCACGACGTGTTCCATGTCTCTCAGCTCCGCAAGTGCTTCAACACCCCTGACCGCACCGTCAACTTCGAAGTCATTGATCTCCAAGAAGACCTTTCTTATCATGAGCACCCCGTTGCTATTCTTGAAGAAACTGAACGCAAGACTCGCAATAAGTCAATCAAATTCCTCAAAGTCAAGTGGTCACACCATTTCGACCGTGAAGCCACCTGGGAACGCGAGGATCACCTCCGTTCTGCGTACCCAGCATTTTTCCAATCCTAGATCTTAGGACGAGATCCTTTCGTAGTGGTGGAGTGTTGTAATACCCCGGATGTAATTTACCTTATATGTATCCCAACTCTTGCCGTTTCCGACGCTAAGTTATTTTATTTCCTCGGGTTCGGGTTTTTGTCTCCGTGTGTTGTTGCCTTTGTCATGCATCTCATATCATGTCATCATGTGCATTGCATTTTCATACGTGTTTGTCTCATGCATCCGAGCATTTTCCCCGTTGTCCGTTTTGCATTCCGGCCCTCATATCTCCTCCGGTGGTCCTTTCTACCTCTTTTCGTGTGTGGGGGTTAAACATTTCCGGATTGGACCGAGACTTGTCATGCGGCCTTGGTTTACTACCGGTAGACCGCCTGTCAAGTTTCGTGCCATTTGGACTTCGTTTGATACTCCAACGGTTAACCGAGGGACCGAGAAAGCCTCGTTTGTGTTGCAGCCCAACACCCTTCCAATTTGGCCCAAAACACATCAAAACCCTCTCCATCACCTAGAGCATTCGATCACGATCGCGCGGCCGAAAACCACACCTCATTTGGAGCTTCCTAGCTCCCTCTACCTCTATAAATAGCCTCCCCTCCGAAAACCCGGGTCTCCTCTTCCCCAAACCCTAGAAATCCGCTCCACGCCACGCCGGACACGTCCAGTCCGGCCGGACAAAGTCGCCGCCGCCGCTCGCGATGAACCAGGGCACGCCATATGTCCTGGCGGGTCCCCAGTTCGCCGCCTCGCCTGCGCCGGCCCACCTGGCCCGAGGCCGGCCCTTCCCGCCGTCATCTGGGCCAGAGACCCCGCGCGCCTCCTCGCCTCTCCTTCCTCTGCGCCGGCCGAGCTCCGCCACCGCGCCGGCCGAGCTCTGGCATAGCGCCGGCCGCCGCGTTCCTTGCCGGTGGCGCCGCCCGACCTCGCCGCCGTCCCCTTCAGTCCTCGCTGCGCCGCCCGGTCACCGCCGTCACCGCTCCGACGAGCTCCGCCATCCCGGCGTCCTCTTCCTCTGGCGAGCCCGCGACGAACTCCGGCGACGACCTCCTGCTACAGTAACTCCAGTGAACCTCGGGATCCGTGCCGACTGGATCTGGATCTAGATCTCGGTTGACCTTTTCACCCCCGAAACCCTAATTATTTTGCAAACTTTGGCATGTCGTATCT
>NW_025265672.1:0-1527 GCF_018294505.1 Triticum aestivum
GTATCACCCGCATAGCATGCGCGAAAGAGTAGAGAGGGTCACGGCAAATAAATAATGCAGAAAAGAAAAAACTATATAAAAAACTACTCAAAAAAGATAAAAGAAAATAAGTAATGCAGAAAAGAAAAAACTATATAAAAAATTTGTTGGCGCACTGCCCTGTGGGTCTACCAGACCTAGGGTGTGCAAATGCAGGCCCAGAAGGGCCAGCAGACTCACAGGGCAGCGCGCCCTAATTAATTAGGCCTAGAAGCCTGCTATATAGAGGAGTTCGAAGAGGTAGCCGCGGCTGGGTTTATAAACCAGTGCGGATGCCCTTCGCCGGACGAGGTGGGACTAAATTTTGGGGTGGCAGCGCAAACTCTAAATACAGCAAAAAACAAATAAAAATAAATAAAACAAAATAAATAAAGCAGAAAAGAAAAAACTAAATGAAAAAAGCCCACCTACTGGGCCACAGCGGCCTGCATACGACTAGAAACCCAACCTGTTGTTGGGCCAGGATGCAGGCCCGCAAGCCCAATAGGCCCCACAGGGCAGAGTAGCAGAGGTAGGCCCAGAAGGCCTGCTTTAGAGAGGAGCTCGAGACAGCAGCGGCGGCGGGGCTTATAAGCAGGTGTGTGCGCCCTTCGGCTAGCGAGGTGGGACTAAATTTCTGCGCCCCTCGCCTGGCAGCGCACACCCTTTAGTACCGGTTGGAGCCACCAACCGGTACTAAAGGGGGGCCTTTAGTACCGGTTGGAGCCACCAACCGGTACTAAAAGCCTTCGTTTCCCGCCGCTTGGCCTGGGGAAAATAGGCCTTTAGTACCGGTTGGAGCCACGAACCGGTACTAAAGGCCAATCCTATATATATAGCACTTACGAAAATTTCAGTTTCAACTCCGCACTTCGTCTCCAACCTCCGCCGCGCGCGCCGCTCGATCCCGTCGTTGCCGCCCGTCGCCCGTACCGTCGTCCGTCGTCATCGTCGCTGTCCCCGCCGCCGCCCGTCGTCGTCGTCGTCTCGCACTGCCGCCCATCGTCGCTGTCCCCGCCGCCGCCGCCCGTACGTCTCTCTCGCTCCCGCACACACATACACACACACACCGGCGCCCCCGCCCCGTACGCCGGCGCCCCCGCTCGTACGTACGGGGCGGCGGCATATGGGGCCGCACACACACACACATATATACCACACACACACACGCATACACACACACATACACACATACGTACACACATATACGTATATATACACACACATTCATACACACACATACACACACACAATTTTTTTTACTTATTTTCTGTTTTTTAGAAAAGTTAATTAGATGATCGAATGTTAGATTAATGTCGAATGTTAGATGAATTAGCTAGCTAGATAGAAAAATTGTTGAACTAGAGATTAGAACTAGTTGAATAATTAATATAACTAGTTTATTTTTTAATAAGAAAATTTAGGTATATGAGATTAGAACTAGTTGAATAATTAATATAACTAGTTTATTTTTAATAAGAAAATTTAGGTATATGAGATTAGAACTAG
>NW_025265673.1:0-1527 GCF_018294505.1 Triticum aestivum
GCAATGAGAATTATATAAATCAACCAAGGACTATCTCATACCAGCCTGGTGCATAAAGAAAAATGAAAACTAAATGCAAAAGACGCTCCAAGACTTGCACATATCGCATGAACGAAACGAATCCGAAAACACACCAATACTTGTTGAAGAAAGAGGGGATGCCTTCCGGGGCATCCCCAATCTTAGACGCTTGAGTCTCCTTGAATATTTACTTGGGGTGCCTCGGGCATCCCCAAGCTTGAGTTCTTGCCTCTCTTCCTTTTCCTCATATCGAGACCTCCTCGATTAGACACTTCATCCACACAAAACTTCAACAGAAAACTCGGTAAGATCCGTTAGTATAATAAAGCAAATCACCACTCTAAGTACTGTTGCAAACCAATTCATATTTTGTTTTTGCATTGTGTCTACTGTAATATAACTTTTCCATGGCTTAATCCACTGATATAAATTGATAGATTCATCAAAACAAGCAAACTATGCATCAAAAACAGAATCTGTCAAAAACACAACAGTCTGTAGAAATCTGAACATTCACCATAATTCTGGTACCCCAAAAATTCTACCAAAATTAGGAAACATAACAAAAGTGTACAGAAAGACAGTGCAAAAGGAATCAGAACCATTTGATGTTCCAGCAAAAAATGTAAAATCGAGCACTACAGCCAAAGTTTCTGTCCTGCACCGTACAAACCAACAAGCATTGTAAACATCCTAAAGGCAAACCTTGGCACATTATTTTTATATACAATGGAATTGTACAAGGGGATAATTATTTTTGATGAAAAGTTTCTGTAATCAAGATTCACAAAGTTTCCGTGAGCATGAACAAAGTTCAAGGAGCTCTCCCACTTCAACAATGCTTGTCTCTCTCACTTTCACTTTCCTTTTTGAAAAGTTTTTAGGTTCCCCTCTTTTTTAAAACTATATAAAAGAACTCAACAGAAATAAATGACTCTCTAAAACTTCCAGGTTGTCTCCCTGGCAGCGCTTTCTTTAAAGCCATTAAGCTAGGCATATAGTGCTCAAATAATGAATCCACCCAGATCCCAATGTATATCAAAGACAATTTTAATTAACAATGATTTGTAATTTAGTAGTGAGCACAAAGTAACATATATCATGCAAAAACGAAGTCTAACTATCTTTCTATGCATCGGCATGTCATAAAAGAACAATTGATGCACACATAGTAAAGGCCGACACATAGTATAAGTAGTTTCTTGCAATTTTATCATATTGGAAACATAGAGAGGTGGAGATATAGTTCCTCTCTCATAATAATTGCAAGTAGAGCAGCAAGCACATGCATATCACATTCATCAAAATTATCATGTGTAATGGTAAAAGGCAGCCCATCAATATAATCCTTAATAAGAACAGACTTCTCCGATATAGTGTAGTCGGGAGAATGCAAAAAGATAATAGCACTATCATGTGTGGGTGCAATAGCAACAATTTCATGTTTAACATAAGGAACTATAGCAAGTTCATCTCCATAAGCATAATTCATATTGGCATCTGGGC
>NW_025265674.1:0-1527 GCF_018294505.1 Triticum aestivum
ATTTAAAATAATATAAAATATTTAAATGCTCAAATATCTCCAAACTAAAATGTTTCATGTTGGAAATAATCCAACTTTGGACCAGGAGTAGTTTGGTGATTTTTGGAGTTGCCTAGGTATTTTATTTAATTCAACAAAGTTGCAGATATATTAAATAAAAACAGAAAACAGAAAATAAATAAAGGGAGAAGCTTACCTGGGCTCCTCCCTGTGCGGCCCAGCCCAGCCGGCCCAGCACTGTGCTGGCCCGTGCCAGCCAGCTGCTTCCCCTCGCCAGAGCAGGCAGGGAGGTGAGCATGGCGCGCCCGAGCTCGCCACGCACCACCCAGCCTCTCTGCATCGCCCTGGTCGCCGTTGCGCCGCGTGGATCGTCTTCTGGTCGTCGCCCCGACCTCGCCGACACCCCATTCACTCTCCCCCGGCTCTCCCTCGCTCTCTCTCTCTCACGGCCGAAGCTCACCGTCGCCGCCGTTCGCCTTAGCCACCGTCTACGACCACCCCTCGCTTCCCCGACCAGCTCAGGAGCTCCGCCTCGACTCCCTCTTCCTCCCCACCGCTCCACGAGTCCCCGGAAGCCCTGCATCGCCGCCACGTCGCCGTTCCCCTCTTCGGGCTCCGATCACCGTCGCCGACGAATTCGCCGTCTCCAGCGCGTCCCCGAGCCCGTTTCGACGCCCACTGCAACCGCGGTGAGCTACGCCACCGTTTCCCCCTTCTTCCCTGCTCTCTCCCGACCCCTAGGCCCTAGCCCCACCGCGGCCGAAAGCTTCACGCCGCCGGCGATGTCGCCGTCGTGGCCACGGTCGCCGTAGCGCCCAACCGAGCTCACCATCGTGCTCCACATCTCACTAGGAGCACGTAGCACGCACCAACGCTACCCCAAAACCCCTGCAACACCCCTCCCGTGCACGACCGAACCCCGGCGGCCGCAACCGAGCTCGCCGCCGTCGACTCCGGCCACCCCGACCCCAACGGACTCCGCCAAGAGCCGCGGGTCGTCCTCAGCTTCACTCCGGTGGCCTCCGCGGTTCATTTGGTGGCCGAAACGACCAAAACCACTATCGCCACCGCACTGATGGTCGCCGCTGGCCAGAACTCCGGCGAGCTGACGTGGTCTAGTTAATTAGCCACTAACCCACCACCTACTGACGCTGACAAGTGGGCCCCAGGGCTTAGTCAAAGCTAACCAGCCCGGGTCAACACGGGATTAGCCCCTGTGTCACTGACGTGTGGACCCCACACGTCAGGTTTGACCCGAGCCAGCCCTGTTGACCTGCTGATGTCACTGTGACGTCAGGCTGACGCAGTAAATGATATTTCTGGATTTAAATTAAATCAGGAAATTCCAGAATATTATTTAAACTTCAAAAATTCATAACTTTTATTCTGTAACTCCAAATTGGACAAATTATATATGAAAAATGATCAGAAAAATCCAATCTATCCATCTGTACTATTTTCATGCATGATCAAACAAGTTAAATTGATGTTTTAAACAGAACAAGAAAAGGCACTTTAAAAGGCCAT
>NW_025265675.1:0-1527 GCF_018294505.1 Triticum aestivum
GCTAGCCACCTTATGCAACTAGTGCATGTCAATCGGTGGAACCTGTCTCACGTAAGCGTACGTGTAAGGTCGGTCCGGGCCGCTTCATCCTACAATGCCGCCGAAACAAGAAAAGACTAGTAGCGGCAAGAAGAATTGGCAAACTCAACGCCCACAACTGCTTTGTGTTCTACTCGTGCATAGTAACTACGCATAGGCCTGGCTCATGATGCCACTGTTGGGAATCGTAGCATAATTTAAAATTTTCCTACGCTCACCAAGATGCATCTATGGAGTCTACTAGCAACGAGGGGAAAGGAGTGCATCTACATACCCTTGTAGATCGCGAGCAGAAGCGTTCCAATGAACGTGGATGACGGAGTCGTACTCGCCGTGATCCAAATCACCGATGACCGAGTGCCGAACGGACGGCACCTCCGCGTTCAACACACGTACGGTGCAGCGACGTCTCCTCCTTCTTGATCCAGCAAGGGGGAAGGAGAGGTTGATCGAGATCCAACAGCACGGCGGCGTGGTGGTGGATGTAGCGGGTCTCCGGCAGGGCTTCGCCGAGCTTCTGCGAGAGAGAGAGAGAGGTGTTGCAGGGGAGGAGGGAGGTGCCCAAGGCTGTAGGTTGCTGCCCTCCCTCCCTCCCTTTATATAGGCCCCCTGGGGGGGGGCCCCGGCCCAGGGAGATGGGAACTCCAAGGGGAGCGGCGGCCAAAGGGGGGGAAGGGGTGCCTTGCCCCCCAAGGCAAGGGGGAAGCTCCCCCCCTTAGGGTTCCCAACCCTAGGCGCATGGGGGGAGGCCCAAGGGGGGCGCCCCAGCCCACTAAGGGCTGGTTACCTTCCACTTTCAGCCCACGGGGCCCTCCGGGATAGGTGGCCCCACCCGGTGGACCCCCGGGACCCTTTCGGTGGTCCCGGTACAATACCGGTAACCCCCGAAACTTTCCCGGTGGCCGAAACTGGACTTCCTATATATAAATCTTCACCTCCGGACCATTCCGGAACCTCTCGTGACGTCCGGGATCTCATCCGGGACTCCGAACAACTTTCAGGTTTCCGCATACATATATCTCTACAACCCTAGCGTCACCGAACCTTAAGTGTGTAGACCCTACGGGTTCGGGAGACATGCAGACATGACCGAGACGCCTCTCCGGTCAATAACCAACAGCGGGATCTGGATACCCATGTTGGCTCCCACATGTTCCACGATGATCTCATCGGATGAACCACAGTGTCGAGGATTCAATCAATCCCGTATGCAATTCCCTTTGTCAATCGGTATGTTACTTGCCCGAGATTCGATCGTCGGTATCCCAATACCTTGTTCAATCTCGTTACCGGCAAGTCTCTTTACTCGTACCGCAATGCATGATCCCGTGACTAACGCCTTAGTCACATTGAGCTCATTATGATGATGCATTACCGAGTGGTCCCAGAGATACCTCTCCGTCACACGGAGTGACAAATCCCAGTCTCGATCCGTGCCAACCCAACAGACACTTTCGGAGATACCCGTAGTGCACCTTTATAGTCACC
>NW_025265676.1:0-1527 GCF_018294505.1 Triticum aestivum
TTTGCACACAAAAGCATAGCAAACAGATTTGCTGAAATCTAGCTCATCAATATCAGATTTGGTGGCAAATAAACATGCACTTTTCAATTTAATTTCAGAAGCAACACTAGATGGTTTATTATTAGGCTTCATTTGTTGCTCAAATTCGTTTGCCACAATCTGATTTTCACTCTTATTCTTCTCCTGTTGTGCTTTATTAGCTCTATTAATATCATCTTTCAAAATGGAATCAGGAGTCATAGGAAGCAAAGTAATATTTTTATCCTTATGAACAAGAGTATAGTGATTGTTTCTACCATGGTGTACAGAATTTTTATCAAATTGCCATGGTCTACCAAGTAATAAGGAACATGCTTGCATAGGTACCACATCACAATCAACATAATCAGCATATGTAGAGATACTAAAATGCACACGAACAGTATGTGTTACCTTAACCTTGCCGCTGTTGTTGAACCATTGGATGTAGTAAGGATGTGGATGTGGTCTTGTGGCGAGAGAAAGCTTCTCCACCATCTCCATGCTAGCCAAGTTGTTGCAGCTCCCTCCGTCTATTATGACGCGCACAGAACGTTCCTTCACAACTCCCTTGGTATGGAACAAATTGTGCCTCTGATTTTGCTCAGCTTGTGTGACCTGCACACTCAAAACACGTTGAGCAACTAAACATTCATACCTGTCAGCGTCTTCAGGAGCCATGTATTGCGTCTCATGGTCAGAATCATCTCCACCATGTTCTTCACGTGTAATAAGAGCCAATGTCTCCTCATCATAGTCACTAGCGGACTCATATCCACCATCCGCGGTAGCAATCATCACACGCGGAGATTTGCATTCTCTCGCATAATGACCTCCTCCCTTACAACGACGACAAATAATATCACTTGTGTGCCCTGTTGATGCCATGGAAGAAGAAGAACGCTGTGCAGGCCCCGCAGGTGCGCTCTTGGCAGATAATGGTGGTTGTGCCTGTTTTCTTGTATCACGGCTGGAGGTGGCACCGGATGGAGGTGCTGGTGCAGTTGAAGTAGAAGATGCACGTGGTGTCCATGATGAAGGTCGGCCTCCAGAAAAGTTAGTTCGCCCCAATGCTTGTCGATCCTGCACTTCACGTTCAGCTTTACAAGCAAGATGGAATAAACGAGTGATATTAGTATACTCCTTATAGTCTAAAATGGTCTGAATCTCTCTATTTAATCCACCCAGAAAACGTGCAAGCATAGCTTCATTCTCCTCAACAATACCACATCTAATCATGCCAGTTTGTAATTCCTGATAATATTCTTCTACAGAATTTTTCCCTTGTCTTAAACGCTGCAATTTTTGAAGCAATTCACGTTGATAATATGGTGGAACCCAACGCGTACGCATAGCAGTTTTCAAAGCAGCCCAAGTAGTTGGAATAGGATATAATCTACAATGTTCAGACCACCATACACATGCAAAACTAGTGAAAGCACAAACGGCAGCAGCAACTCGTCTCTCCTCAGGATATTGTAAACATGTAAATCGTTGTTCAGTTTCTAA
>NW_025265677.1:0-1527 GCF_018294505.1 Triticum aestivum
GTTCAAAATCTCTTGTGGCCAAGGCTTTCCGTCATGGTTTTTATTGGCTGACGGCTCACGCTGATGCAGAGGACTTGGTCAGTAAATGTGATGGTTGCCAAAGGTTCTCACGACGGGCTCATGTGCCGGCTCAGGAGTTGAGGATGATCCCAATCACTTGGCCCTTTGCGGTCTGGGGGCTTGATATGGTTGGGCCCTTTAAACGGTCCAAGGATAAGAAGACCCACCTCTTGGTGGCAGTTGACAAATTCACGAAGTGGGTGGAGGCTGAGCCAGTTAGCAAGTGCGATGCAGCCACGGCGGTTCAATTTATGAAAAAGGTGATTTTCCGCTTCGGCTTTCCGCACAGCATCATAACTGACAATGGCACCAATCTATCCAAGGGCGCTATGGAAGAGTTTTGTCAACGAGAGCATATCCGACTTGATGTTTCCTCAGTGGCTCATCCCCAATCCAATGGTCAAGCTGAGAGAGCTAACCAGGAGATTCTGAAGGGCATCAAGCCCCGGTTTTTGGTCCCTTTGCAACGGACGCCGGGTTGTTGGGTGGAGGAGTTGCCTTCCGTCTTATGGAGCATCAACACTACTCCTAACAGGTCTACAGGCTTCACGCCTTTCTTCATGGTTTATGGAGCAGAAGCAGTCCTCCCCAGTGACATCCGTCACGATTCACCTCGCGTGGCGGCTTATGTTGAGACGGATAATGAACAGGCGCGTCAAGATGCTCTGGATTTGTTGGACGAACAGCGTGATGTGGCAGCAGCCCGTTCAGCGATTTACCAACAAGACCTGCGCCGTTATCATAGCCGCCGGGTCAAATCCCGGGTCTTCCAGGAAGGCGACCTTGTGCTCCGGCTCATCCAGGATCAAACAGATGCACACAAGTTATCCCCACCTTGGGAAGGGCCCTTTGTGGTCAGCAAGAACTTGCACAACGGGTCATATTACCTCATTGATATTCGGGAGCATAAAGATTCGCGTAAATCTGAGGAGGAGACCCGTCGGCCGTGGAATATAGCTCAGCTTCGGCCTTACTACACTTGAGCTACCGGCTCTCGTGGTGTACATATTTATCTCAGACATGTATATATTATGATAAGTAATAAAGCAGGACCTCTGTCCTTTTTTCTCCTCCAAATATGCGTGTGTTGCTTTTTTACATGCTGATTTAAAGGAGGAGCCGGCTTATGATCGTATTCGAATCTAGCCGTAAGCAGTAAGGTCACTTGGGGGCTTCCTGTTCAAACATGGGTCGTATTCGAACCAAAGAGAACATAGCTGTCGATACCCACTTGATTGGCAAAGTGCCGAGCTCATTGGGAGTTACCTTTGGTCATATTTGACTCATAGTTTAACCCCTCTGAGAACCGACGTGGATCGTATTCGAATCAGCGTCGTTAAACAATTTTAAGAATCACTTGGGGGCTTCCTGTTCAAACATGGGTCGTATTCGAACCAAAGAGAACATAGCTGTCGGTACCCTTTTGATTGGCATCGCCACACCCACTGGGGGCTATACGATCGTATC
>NW_025265678.1:0-1527 GCF_018294505.1 Triticum aestivum
CTAAGACCACTTCTTGTAAGTTCATCATTGAACAAAGTGCTAAGTAGTTGAAAAGGTTCATCATAAATATTAATTGTTTGACTGAAACTCTAGGTTGTGTATGATAAAATGTTGAATATGACAAATCCTCGATTGATTGGGGACATGATATGAAATAGGAGTATTGATTGGTATTACATAAAAACATTATTCCTTGAAAATCAATAGTGATTTTTGTTTACACATTTTGATGTTACTTGCTTATTATCAAATATAGATTGTCGCTTTGATTAAAAAATTCCCTGAGTTCAGACCATGATGAAAATGATTATGTTGTTGATTAAAATATAGAAAGTGCACTCCAACTACTAAATATAGGTTTGTTCCCAAAATAATTTAAAGTTGCATATAAAGCATATGAAGTATTAAATATTGATAGCATATAACAATATATGAATATAGATACGTTGGACACGTGTCACCCTGTTCTCTCTGGTGTGGATATGAACTTTAGGTCTCAAATTACATGTGATGGCATACATATAATGATCTATCAAATGTCGCCACTTTTATATTTATTCATACATGTGCTTCCACGAACCCTATATCAATGATGATGATGACCGAGAAACCCTGACCAAATCAACACGTAAATAGACTTGCTTCCCCATATCAAGTCAAGCGAACTAAATGCAATAACTTGTTGCAAGCTAAATTAGTATGTACCAACATTGGAGATTAGATTCTTATTCCACGACGGACGATTTTAGGACGAGAGTATTCATGTTACATCTGCATCACGGGGATTTTGCATTTTGATATGGTTCTTCATTTCTCGAGCATAATGGATTACCTTGTTGTCCACAACAGACGATCCATGTAGAGTAATGAATTTGTGGTGATAATTCATTGGATAATTATTTCAATCATCATAGTAAATTTTGGAATACACGCATTCATCCTTGTGTAATTAATTTCCCTCTATTAGTCGACGAAATGGCAGCTAAGCAACATGACTTGATGATAGCGATCAAATAAACTCAAACGTGACTCGCTTGCTCGTTGTCCTAATATATTTGAAAGGACAGAGTACGTCATTAATAAAACTAGTGATGGTACAAAATAGAAGTCCACTCCTCGCAACTAAATAGATTAGAAAATTCTGGTCCATGCCATTATCAAATCAAAGTGCGATATTCATAGGCTGCCACTAAACCTTCATGAAATTGGCCTCTCCAACTAACACTTGCAAATATATTAGCTACATGCTACTACACACTGTCTCCGAGAGTTGTTGTCATTTTGCCATTTGTTTTTACTCGCTTCCATGTCTGTGGGACTCACTTCTTCACCACATGAACCGTACCAACGAGGAGACACGTTTGATAGTTCCTACCAATATGACGCACACGTCCAAGGGACGACAAACTCATACGTTTTTAGAGACGAAATACAATCCTCTTAATGAATGTCCCAATAGGTGGAGATATCAACCCTAGGTCTCTTTATCAATGGACTACCATGCCATATGATTCCACACCATCTGTG
>NW_025265679.1:0-1527 GCF_018294505.1 Triticum aestivum
GGGGGGGCGCTCCCATTTGCAAAATGCACAGTAATAGACGCTGGAATGCCCTAAAACCGGGCTAATGAGATTTGGCAACCAAATGAATAAATATCACACTATAGCATGCTAGCTTTGAATGATATATGTATGATGTAGATGTTCGTTTAATTCCTATAGCTCATCTCATCCAAAATCAATTAGTTTTTATGAAAAAGCTAATCTATTTTAAGATTCATGGAATTGTGCGTTGTAAAGCATAAAGTAAAAACAAATAATGACAATTCATCTAGAAATTTTTTTGGGCAACTATGATACAAAAGATTTTAGAACAAAGGAGAAGTGCTTGTGTTTTGAGGTTTGTGCATTATGCTTAAGTTCAACCATGAAGTCTTCTAGATTGTACATGTGGCAAAATCTGGTGGAATATAGATGATATCCAATGTCCAGTAGTGCTCGGATTTGCCATCTCTGCACCGTCGGATTGACTTCATCCAACGACCATCTTTCAAAGTATTCACACACTATATAAGGGTATAGAAAACCGCTCGCCCACAGCTTATTGGGCTGGCCCACCATGCGAACTATGTAGACAAGAGTTGCTACGATCTTATAATCAGCCAGATTTAGCATTTGCGGCGATAAAGCAACATAGAGTAGCAGATCGCTCGCTGGCGCTTATGTTGCGCCAAGGGCCCGAGGCCCACTAATGGGTGCTTGTGTACTCTCCATGCTTGTGTCAGGACTAGGACGAAAGCTCGTCCTTGCGGCCTCGTCATATTGGGGATTGTCAAACAAGTTGTTTTTGGAAGGATACATGGCTTGAGGACACGTCTCCAGCTTTTCAGTACATTTATCTTTATAATATATTCAGTGCAAAGGAGATTAAATTGCACTGTTTTAGGGGCCAAATCCGTTGAATATCTAGTTCAGAAAAACTTTGATAAATAATAAGTGATTAGTATGGGTACATTATTTAGCATGAAGGTTGATGCGTAACACCCTTTCCAATGTACCGGACACATCTTACATCTTACATTCTTAAGAAGTTAATCCTCTAGTGGTACTAATTCTCTCAACATGCACCTTTTTTCAAAATAGATTTTGAAAAAAGGTTCACAGATTTGAAAAAAAATGTTAATAGAATTTGAAAACAGAAGTTCAGGTTTAAGAAAAGTTCATCAATTTTGAAAAAAAATCAAATCGAAAAAGATCATAGATTTTCCAAAAAATGGTCCATGAATTTGAATTTTTCATCGAATTTGAATAAAAAAATTATCAAATTTGTAGAAAAAGTTCATCGATTTTATAAAAAAAGTCCAAAAAAATCAAGAAGTAGGAAGAAGGAAAAAGAAAAAGGGGAAAGCAAAAAATAAGATAGAAGAAAAGATGGAAAAATATGTAAGTGATCACTTCAGGTTAGGTGGCGGGGTGGTTATTGCAGCATTCTTGATGCATGAGGTCGCTGGTTCAATTCACTCCACGAGCACACTTTTTCCGAGTTAAAAAACAGAAAATAAATAAATAAAAGGTAGACGGGTCGGCCCA
>NW_025265680.1:0-1527 GCF_018294505.1 Triticum aestivum
GGGGGGGCGCTCCCATTTGCAAAATGCACAGTAATAGACGCTGGAATGCCCTAAAACCGGGCTAATGAGATTTGGCAACCAAATGAATAAATATCACACTATAGCATGCTAGCTTTGAATGATATATGTATGATGTAGATGTTCGTTTAATTCCTATAGCTCATCTCATCCAAAATCAATTAGTTTTTATGAAAAAGCTAATCTATTTTAAGATTCATGGAATTGTGCGTTGTAAAGCATAAAGTAAAAACAAATAATGACAATTCATCTAGAATTTTTTTTGGGCAACTATGATACAAAAGATTTTAGAACAAAGGAGAAGTGCTTGTGTTTTGAGGTTTGTGCATTATGCTTAAGTTCAACCATGAAGTCTTCTAGATTGTACATGTGGCAAAATCTGGTGGAATATAGATGATATCCAATGTCCAGTAGTGCTCGGATTTGCCATCTCTGCACCGTCGGATTGACTTCATCCAACGACCATCTTTCAAAGTATTCACACACTATATAAGGGTATAGAAAACCGCTCGCCCACAGCTTATTGGGCTGGCCCACCATGCGAACTATGTAGACAAGAGTTGCTACGATCTTATAATCAGCCAGATTTAGCATTTGCGGCGATAAAGCAACATAGAGTAGCAGATCGCTCGCTGGCGCTTATGTTGCGCCAAGGGCCCGAGGCCCACTAATGGGTGCTTGTGTACTCTCCATGCTTGTGTCAGGACTAGGACGAAAGCTCGTCCTTGCGGCCTCGTCATATTGGGGATTGTCAAACAAGTTGTTTTTGGAAGGATACATGGCTTGAGGACACGTCTCCAGCTTTTCAGTACATTTATCTTTATAATATATTCAGTGCAAAGGAGATTAAATTACACTGTTTTAGGGGCCAAATCCATTGAATATCTAGTTCAGAAAAACTTTGATAAATAATAAGTGATTAGTATGGGTACATTATTTAGCATGAAGGTTGATGCGTAACACCCTTTCCAATGTACCGGACACATCTTACATCTTACATTCTTAAGAAGTTAATCCTCTAGTGGTACTAATTCTCTCAACATGCACCTTTTTTCAAAATAGATTTTGAAAAAAGGTTCACAGATTTGAAAAAAAATGTTAATAGAATTTGAAAACAGAAGTTCAGGTTTAAGAAAAGTTCATCAATTTTGAAAAAAAATCAAATCGAAAAAGATCATAGATTTTCCAAAAAATGGTCCATGAATTTGAATTTTTCATCGAATTTGAATAAAAAAATTATCAAATTTGTAGAAAAAGTTCATCGATTTTATAAAAAAAGTCCAAAAAAATCAAGAAGTAGGAAGAAGGAAAAAGAAAAAGGGGAAAGCAAAAAATAAGATAGAAGAAAAGATGGAAAAATATGTAAGTGATCACTTCAGGTTAGGTGGCGGGGTGGTTATTGCAGCATTCTTGATGCATGAGGTCGCTGGTTCAATTCACTCCACGAGCACACTTTTTCCGAGTTAAAAAACAGAAAATAAATAAATAAAAGGTAGACGGGTCGGCCCA
>NW_025265681.1:0-1527 GCF_018294505.1 Triticum aestivum
CAAAACCAAGTTAGACGCCTCTAATAGGTTTATGCAAAATTTTATTTTACGTGGCTTGTAAGGTTTTGACTTAAACCGCAGCTACCAACATTTTATCATCAAGTATGATTATTCAAGTTGCTACATTAACATCTCGGGGTGTATGAAACACGAGATAATTAAATCTCGAGCCCCATACTAAACTTCGTCATACGCATGACCCCCGTGCAGATAATATCTGCAATGCCCTTTCATCTGCGAATTTCATCTTTCTTTTGACTACGGCAGAACCCAAAGAACTGATAGCACTTCCATGATCAATCAGGATCACGGATTGCCAGAACTTTGTAAAATTCCACCATGCTGTCTCGAGATTGAGCAAACGCAAATTCTAGGGAAGCAACAAGAACCTCGGGTAACAGATTTCATCTGTCACCCGCATAAATAATTTTCAGCAATAGATCTCATCTACTACCTAATTATATTATGCAATACCCATACATCTCCATGTATTCTAGATCGAAACCTGCATCTACGCATAGCACGGCTCTTGATGCCACTGAAGGGGAACGCAGCAGAAAACAAAAAAAATTCGACCTACGCACCAGCCCAGGACCACTATGGAGACTGCATACATGGTTTGATCTTTTTCGTTACCGACTCGTAGCGCAGCGGGAAGTAGAGTCGATGACGATCGGCGGTGCAGATCCCCGCAGCTAGGATTTACAACCTCCCAACCGCGAGGATGTATACCCTCATCTGCTCCTCAGACAGCCCTCCGGGAGGCGGTCGAACAGCCCCCCGGACGGTGTCGCGGACAGCCCTTCGGGAGGACCTTCGAAACTCGAATGGTCACTCGGACAGCCCTTCGGGAGGACCTTCGAAACTCGGACGGTCACACGGACAGCCCTTTGGGAGGCACTCACGAACTAAGACCGAAACTACGATCTCTCTACAGAGTTGCACACATACGGTGTCAGCTATCCGGCAGGGCTTCGCCGTCCAGAACTAGTTCCTGCCGGAACCCAGACAGCCTTTCGGCTCTACGAAACTATTTCGCTGGGAGGGAGAGAAGAAGCCAGATCATTGCAATGGCATGTATGTGAGAAGGGATGATCCTTTAGGCAGCCCCCTCCACCCCTATTTATAGGCCAAGCCCAAGGGTGGCTTCTCCAAGAAGCCAAGGGGGGAAATACCAAAAAGGCCCTCAAGGTGGCTTCTCCAAGAAGCCAAGCAAAAAGCACTTTCACTATTCATGACGACATTTTTCAGCGTCCATTCGAATTGAAAATATTTATGTGGGCTCAGAACATTTCCAGTACCCACTAAAATAATTTTCAACGCGTTCCGAAACAATTTCGGTTTAGTGATTTTCATCTGCGAAAAGCAAACAAGAATGCGTTTTCACTATTCATGAAGACAATTTTTCGCGTCCACTAAATCCGAAAATATTTCTGTGGGTCTTAGAATAATTCCAGTACCCACTAAAATGATTTTGGATTCGTTCTGAAACAATTTCAGATTAGTGAATTTCATCTGCGAAAAACA
>NW_025265682.1:0-1527 GCF_018294505.1 Triticum aestivum
GGCGAGGACTTGTTTGCGGTGTTAGTGGGGGTGGAGTAGCGCGCCAGGAAGAGAGAGGAGGAGCGGGGCAAGCACCGGGTGGAGCCACGAGCTCACACGACATTGGCAGGCTTGGGCGGCTCTGGGCACGCGCGGCGTGGGCAAGACAGAGGGGGAAAGGAGGGGGCCAGCGTCGTGGCGTGTTGCGGACGTCGAGGCACCTCGACTGGCGCAAGGGGGAGGCTCGAGGTGGTCGGGGGACGCGGCATCAATGGTCGGCTGCTCTGCCTCGCGCTCCAGAGCGCGTCTTTGGCCGGCATCCGCGGCTTTTCCGCGCGCACTCGCGTGTCCACTTGTGTCCAGTGGCTGCAGGAAGAATAAACAAGGGGGGGAGGAGGCCTTGGATGCTCTGGGACCTTGCAGGAGTGAGAGAGAGGTGAGAAAATGGGAGAAATGCAGCTGTCCAGAGAGGGAAAAAGAGCTTTTCACCCCCGTCATCATGGCTCCTCGGGCATGGAAAGATGCAGGAGTTAGAGGAGGACCATATGATGCTGTGGGAGAAAGCTTAGCTCATGGAGATTAGTGGAAATGGCCAAAACATGCATTTTAAATTTCTGCCAGAAGGTGTTTGATGGTGGTTTGGGCAAGCAGATGATTTCCATTTCGCATGAGACTCCACAGGGTGAAATGTCACATATAATTAGGACATTCCACCAATTTTGAGCTCATTTGGGCAAAGCTGCCAATGCAACTTTTGTAAACCCTATAAATTAGCAGAAATGGACTTTTCAAGATTTAGTCATGCAAATCTATTCTCCTTGATGCACCACTTAGTGTAGTGTCATCATTTGAGGCTCTGAACATGTCCACAAAAGTTGAGATCAAAAGGACACACTTGGCAATGTAGAGTTGTTCAAACTTGGATCTGGACAGAGAGGGTTTTGGGGCACTTTTGTGAACCATAGTTATTTTGATTGATATGAAACTTTGCAAGATCATCACATTATGAATTTGTGACTTGCTAGAATTTTCCTAGATTTATTTGAAAATATTTCTTATAGAAATATTTCAAATATTTGAAATGAGCTGAAATGGTTCTGGAGGGTTTTGTCCAATATTTTGATCATGACCATGTGTTTAAACTCATATATACGGACAATATATGTCCACTGAGCTTCCCTGATTTTTCTCAAATATTTTTGAAGCTTTAAAATAATTTTAACCTATTAAAGACCATTTCTGGCCTAAAGAAAAAGCCTTTAAATAAAATAGGAACATAACTTTCAAAATTATATTTTTGTGGTTTCTGGGTGTCCTATATCTAATAGGAGTCAAATATATTTTTGGAAAGATTTTTACTGCACTTAATTAAGTACTTGCAGTGCAAACCTCAATTCAGGGGTTTTTGGAAAACTAATTTTTTGAAAATACTATTTGGCCAAATTATTTTTGTAAGAAAATACTATATTGTTCTATACACATGGTATGATCATTGGGAAAAGGTTTTGGATAAAGGAGAAGGAGTATAAGAGTTGGAGGATTTATTTG
>NW_025265683.1:0-1527 GCF_018294505.1 Triticum aestivum
GTTTCATGGAGTATTACTGACCGTTTTGGGGTCCCGAAGAAATTTTCTTGGTTTATGGACCCCAAGGTGCGCTTACGTGCATGACATTAACAATCGCCATTTTGGCCGATTCTGGCCCATTTCATGGACTATTACTCACTGTTTTTGGATCCCAGAGGGACTTTTATGGTTGCTGAACCCCAAGGTGCGCTTACGTATCGTTCATCAACACTCACCTCTTTGACGATTCTGACCCGTTTCATAGACTATTACTCACTGTTTTGGGGTAAGGAGCAATTTCCATGGTTACTGAACCCCGAGGTGCGCTTACGTGCAGGTCATTAACACTCGATGTTTTGGCCGATTCTGGCCCGTTTCATGGACTACTACTCACCAATTTGGGGTCCCAGAGCGATTTTTATGGTTGCCGAAGCCCAAGGTGTGCTTACGTGTCGTTCATCAACACTCGCCATTTTGGCCGATTCTGGCCAGTTTAATGGGCTATTACTCATTGATTTGGGGTTTCGGAGCGATTTTATGGTTACTGAACCCTAATGTGCGCTTACGTGTAGGTCATTAACACTCACAATTTTCGCTGATTCTGGCCCGTTTCCTGGACTATTAATCACCATTTTGGGGTTCCAAAGCGATTTAAATGGTTGCTGAACCCCAAGATGTGCTTACGTGTCATTCATCAACACTCTCCGTTTTGCCCGATTCTGGCCCGTTTCATGGGCTATTACTCACCATTTTGGGGTCCCTGTGCGATTTCCTTGCTTGTTGAACTACAAGGTCCTATTACGTGCAGGTCATCGACACTCGCCGTTTTGGCTGATTCAACCCGTCTCATGGGCTATTTCTCACCATTTTGAGGTCCTGGAGCGATTTCCACGATTAATGATCCCTGAGGTGCGTTTACGTGTAGGTCATCAACACTTGCAGTTTTGGCCGATTTTGGCGCATTTCGTGGACTATTACTCACCATTTTGAGGTCTTGGAGCGATTTCCACGATTGATGAACCTCGGGGTGCATTTACTTATCGGTCATCAACATTCGTAGGTTTGGCCGATTCTGGCCCGTTTCATGGAGTATTACTGACCGTTTTGGGGTCCCGAAGCGATTTTCTTGGTTTATGGACCCCAAGGTGCGCTTACGTGCATGACATTAACACTCACCATTTTGGCCGATTCTGGCCCATTTCATGGACTATTACTCACTGTTTTGGGATCCCAGAGCGACTTTTATGGTTGCTGAACCCCAAGGTGCGCTTATGTATCGTTCATCAACACTCACCTCTTTGACGATTCTGACCCGTTTCATAGACTATTACTCACCGTTTTGGTGTAAGGAGAAATTTCCATGGTTACTGAACCCCGAGGTGCGCTTACGTGCAGGTCATTAACACTCGCTGTTTTGGCTAATTCTGGCCCGTTTCGTGGACTACTGCTCACCAATTTGGGGTCCCAGAGCGATTTTTATGGTTGCCGAAGCCCAAGGTGTGCTTACGTGTCGTTCATCAACACTCGCCATTTTTGCCGATTCTGGCC
>NW_025265684.1:0-1527 GCF_018294505.1 Triticum aestivum
TTTTTTTTCCTTTTTTCTCTCTCTTTTTTTTCTCTCTTTTTTTCTCCCTCTTTCCAAAACAAACTAGATAAGATGCAGATTGGATCAAGTGAAGATGTGAACGATCTCAACTATTATTATGACAATGAATGGTGGGTAGCACGTGGTGGAAATTGATGGATGGGTGGTGGACAGCGGAAGAGATAATGATGCAGCGGTGGCGTGACTAATGTGAACAGAACTCGAAACTCTAAACGAACTAGACACTAAGACCAGCAACTCGACACGACAATGCAATCGATAATTCAACTATGCAATCAATGAAAAGAAAATTGCAAAGGCTCAGACTGGCTTGGACCAAGGATGAATAGATCTAACTCTTTTTTGTGGCTTTTTCTTGGACAATAGGTAAGAAAGTAAATCTAATCTAGGAAAACTGGAAATTCTCACCGAGCAACCTGAAAACTGATACCACTTGATAGAGGTGAGGGTGTCCCGATCTTTCGATGAGATGATAACTATCGATTTGGTGGAGACGACTTTGACGATCCGACTACAAACGTGCACGACGTTGCGCCTTAGCAATCGCTAAACCAATCTCCTGAGGTTACTCACGATGCCGGAAGCACGGTCAGCCTGACCACGAAGGTCTATTCCTGCAAGCAATCGAAGAACGAGCAAGAATATGATAAAGTAATCTGAATATTGCAAATATATATGAGGTATTGATAATGGTGGGGATCTGTAAGTGGTCTTGGTCTGGTCGTTGGACACAAACGAAGTACACGAAGTTGCAATGGCTAACTTTTAACTAAACAAATCCCAATGAAAAGCTACTAGATGGATCTACTTATATAGGAGCAAGGGGTGGCGGCCAAGGAGGTGGGAGGACGTCCCAAGGCAGCCTAAAACTAAATCTAGGTCGTACAAGGCCAATGGGCCCAAGTGGAGGTGATGTAACACCTTTGGACTTGTAGTTTGACTCGGATTCTGCTGCAGCATCAGATTGTTTCGTCCACAACTCAACGCTCCGGACGAATTTGAAGGTGATTCCAATTGGGTTGGAAAGTGCACGAAATCTAGTTTCCAACAAAAAAACGAATCACCCAATTCGGAGTCCATATGAAAAACTTGTGTGCGTTTTGAGTCAGGTGTGTCTGTGCAGTCCGAATCCGAATCCAGAACGTGAGAGACTTGGACTCTATCTTCTCTTGGGCCAAAAGTGACGTGAGAGAACTTTTTGGACAGCAAATAAACATCTCTTTCTTCCTTATCTTCATATGTGGATTGTACAAATGTCCCATACACCTGCAATTAGACAAAACACAAAAGTGTGTGAAGTATTTTTGTTCTGGATAACATAAATAGATTATTGAATAGTTTGCACTAGAAATCACCTGACAAATATGCATATATGCAATATTTTTGGTCATATCCAAGGTAGTCATGTCCTCATCATCACTAATGAGGTCACGACGTAGCACAACTAGCATCAATGAAGGATACTAAGTAGCTCTTGACAGCAAGATATAAGTGAAGATCACAACA
>NW_025265685.1:0-1527 GCF_018294505.1 Triticum aestivum
CGCACGCACACCCCAACCAGTCCACCCTCCATGACCCCCCTCGACTGGTGGCGGCGATGCAAGTCCCCGGCGTTGCCCCGACTATGGCGAGGCTCCGGCGCTGCTGTACCTCGTCGGCCTGACGAGCGGCTGCTGCGGACGTAGCCCCGACCAGTCCACCATCCTCGAGACCCAAGTGCCCAACCTCCTCGACCTGATCCTCCTCTAGGGCCACGACCACGCATCGGCGCCGCTTTTTCCCCATTAGACGGAGGTGCTCCCTCGGTCCCTCCCCATCCGACTGCGGCGCTCCCTCCCCATCGAAGGCGGCGCTCCCTCCCCATCTGATGGCGGCGCGCCCTCCCCATCTGACGCCGGCGACCGACAGGTATGACCTTCTGTCCTCCTCTCTCTGTTCATCTGTTGGTAAGTTTATTGTTCCATTTAGGATGTTTTTGCTGCATAGTAGATTAATATAGTGGTGCTGCTGTTAGTCAAACATCATCAGATGGTGCTACAAATAGTAGGGGAAGTAGGGGAGATGGTTCTGGTATGTTCAGTGACTATGAGAGTTACATTCAATCTCAGCGGACAAATGTAGAGAGGTCTCAATTGGATCTTTACTTGGAAGAAACTCCTAGAAAATTGACTGATGAGTTGGATGTCTTGGAATTTTGGAGCAAATCATCTATGCGATACCCTGAGCGTGCATCAATGGCTCGGGATATTCTTGCTATCCCCATTTCTAGTGTTGCTTCAGAGCAAGCATTTAGCATGAGTCGCAAAGTTATAACACCTAACCGAGCTTCACTTGAGCCTAAGACCATCGAGGCTTTAATGTGTCTCCAAGATTGGTATCGTTGGAAAATGTTTCAGAATGAAGGTACAATCAAGTGTCCATTGTTGTTTCATATTAACATCACTGTTGCACACATTACCATTGATTCTTGTATTGTTTGTTTTGTAGAAATGAGCACTACAGGAGGTGGACCTTCAAGTTCTCATGCAGATGAGTTGTCTTCAGATTCGGTTTGTATTCATTCATGTCATTGCTCATTTCTATCTAACTTACTATCTTGTCTTGTTTACAATATATCAGTTATGCACTCCTTTACTACCTTGTTTTGTTTGTTAATATCAAACTTGCTTCCGTGCTTCATGCCATTCCTATTTTTCTTATTTTCAACTTGTGGTTTCATCCAGGAAAATTATGAAGTTGACATAGCTTGATGGAACAAGGAAGAGATGGATTCAAAGGAGTCATCAGCTTGTGGCATTGAACTTGCTATTTGATATCTTTATTATGTAATGGACTTGATATTTGATATGCTGTTGTGTAATCGACTTGTTGAACCATGTTGCGGACTTGTCAAACTATGTTGCTTCTGGACTTATTGAACTATATATGCTGCTATTTTGTGAAATGCGGCTGTTTTGTGAAATATGTATATGCTGCTGTTTTGTGAAATATGATGCTGTAACTTAAAGATCACATGTATATACCATGCTACTGTTTATAATGTTGTTGTTTGCTGAAATATGTTGTTT
>NW_025265686.1:0-1527 GCF_018294505.1 Triticum aestivum
CGCACGCACACCCCAACCAGTCCACCCTCCATGACCCCCCTCGACTGGTGGCGGCGATGCAAGTCCCCGGCGTTGCCCCGACTATGGCGAGGCTCCGGCGCTGCTGTACCTCGTCGGCCTGACGAGCGGCTGCTGCGGACGTAGCCCCGACCAGTCCACCATCCTCGAGACCCAAGTGCCCAACCTCCTCGACCTGATCCTCCTCTAGGGCCACGACCACGCATCGGCGCCGCTTTTTCCCCATTAGACGGAGGTGCTCCCTCGGTCCCTCCCCATCCGACTGCGGCGCTCCCTCCCCATCGAAGGCGGCGCTCCCTCCCCATCTGATGGCGGCGCGCCCTCCCCATCTGACGCCGGCGACCGACAGGTATGACCTTCTGTCCTCCTCTCTCTGTTCATCTGTTGGTAAGTTTATTGTTCCATTTAGGATGTTTTTGCTGCATAGTAGATTAATATAGTGGTGCTGCTGTTAGTCAAACATCATCAGATGGTGCTACAAATAATAGGGGAAGTAGGGGAGATGGTTCTGGTATGTTCAGTGACTATGAGAGTTACATTCAATCTCAACGGACAAATGTAGAGAGGTCTCAATTGGATCTTTACTTGGAAGAAACTCCTAGAAAATTGACTGATGAGTTGGATGTCTTGGAATTTTGGAGCAAATCATCTATGCGATACCCTGAGCGTGCATCAATGGCTCGGGATATTCTTGCTATCCCCATTTCTAGTGTTGCTTCAGAGCAAGCATTTAGCATGAGTCGCAAAGTTATAACACCTAACCGAGCTTCACTTGAGCCTAAGACCATCGAGGCTTTAATGTGTCTCCAAGATTGGTATCGTTGGAAAATGTTTCAGAATGAAGGTACAATCAAGTGTCCATTGTTGTTTCATATTAACATCACTGTTGCACACATTACCATTGATTCTTGTATTGTTTGTTTTGTAGAAATGAGCACTACAGGAGGTGGACCTTCAAGTTCTCATGCAGATGAGTTGTCTTCAGATTCGGTTTGTATTCATTCATGTCATTGCTCATTTCTATCTAACTTACTATCTTGTCTTGTTTACAATATATCAGTTATGCACTCCTTTACTACCTTGTTTTGTTTGTTAATATCAAACTTGCTTCCGTGCTTCATGCCATTCCTATTTTTCTTATTTTCAACTTGTGGTTTCATCCAGGAAAATTATGAAGTTGACATAGCTTGATGGAACAAGGAAGAGATGGATTCAAAGGAGTCATCAGCTTGTGGCATTGAACTTGCTATTTGATATCTTTATTATGTAATGGACTTGATATTTGATATGCTGTTGTGTAATCGACTTGTTGAACCATGTTGCGGACTTGTCAAACTATGTTGCTTCTGGACTTATTGAACTATATATGCTGCTATTTTGTGAAATGCGGCTGTTTTGTGAAATATGTATATGCTGCTGTTTTGTGAAATATGATGCTGTAACTTAAAGATCACATGTATATACCATGCTACTGTTTATAATGTTGTTGTTTGCTGAAATATGTTGTTT
>NW_025265687.1:0-1527 GCF_018294505.1 Triticum aestivum
TAAGATGGAATAACATACCTTGGGTGGTGGTGTGGTTCTTGCTCATGTAGTTGAACTTGTGTGGGTGCTCAAGGTTGATGTAGCTCATCAAGAGTTGAGAGTACCACTTGGAGTTTGAGTTCATCTACCTACATGGGTTAGTTCTTGCAAGGAAGAGCACTTGTGTATCCAAAAATGACAATCATGAAGCTCAACATAGAATTTGTCAAAGGATATGTTTGAATGGTTTTGTGCTTCCTTGTCTTCAACCGCCATTGTGTAGAGACTTGGTGATGTAGAGATTGCTCAAGATGTGAGTGAGTCGCAATCTCATGGAATTAGATTCAACCAAGCACCTACATGGGTTAGACAACATGCAAGGTACAAATATATCCAAGACATAAGATAGTCATCATAAGAGATATATCATGGATTAGTCATAAGCTCATGTCTTGCATGTATCCAATGGAGTTTCTACTCCAAGTTCAAAGCATCAATGATGTTCAATTCACCTCTCAACCTGCAAAATACTTTCTCATCAAGAGGATTAGTAAATATATCCGCTAATTGCTTATCGGTGCGAACGTGCTTAAGATTAATGTCACCCTTAGCAACATGATCTCGAATGAAATGATGACGAACTTCAATATGCTTAGTTCGAGAATGTTGTACAGGATTATGACCAATTTTGATAGCACTTTCATTGTCACAAAGCAGTGGAACATGTCTCACATAAATCCCATAATCTTTAAGAGTTTGGGTCATCCAAAGTAATTGAGCACAACATGAACCAGCGGCAATGTATTCCGCTTCGGCGGTGGATAAGGATACCGAGTTTTGTTTCTTGGAAGACCAAGACACAAGAGATCTACCAAGAAATTGACAAGTACCCGAAGTGGACTTTCTATCAACCTTGTCTCCGGCATAATCCGAGTCGGAATAGCCAACAAGATCAAAAGAAGACCTCTTAGGATACCAAATGCCAAAATTTGGTGTATGGATTAAATATCTCACTATCCTTTTCACAGCCTTAAGATGACATTCTTTAGGAGCAGCTTGATATCGTGCACGCATGCACACACTTAGCATAATATTGGGACGTGAAGCACATAGGTATAACAATGAACCAATCATAGAGCGATAAACCTTTTGATCAACCGGTTCACCATCTTTGGTCAAATCATTATGTCCACTAGTAGACATGGGTGTAGACATACCTTTGCATTCTTGCATATTGAACTTCTTGAATAAGTCCTCGGTGTACTTCGTTTGAGAGACAAATGTACCTTCCTTAGTTTGCTTGATTTGCAAACCGAGAAAGAATTTGAGTTCACTCATCATAGACATCTCAAACTTCTCTGACATTAGCTTTCCAAACTTTTCACTAAAGAGAGGGTTAGTTGAACCAAATATGATATCATCGACATAAATTTGGCATACAAATAGTTCTCCATTAACCCTTTTAGTAAAAAGAGTAGAATCAATTTTACCAATTTCAAAACCACTTGTAATAAGGAACTTGGTCAAGCATTTATACCATGCTCTAGG
>NW_025265688.1:0-1527 GCF_018294505.1 Triticum aestivum
GTTCAAATAAGGTTTAAAAAATGAAATCCCTTTGTAACAGACGAGTTTGCGGATGAAATCCTGATACTTTGAAAAAGATTGTCCGTTTTGTACACGAAGTGCATCCAGTTTTTGCCGTAACCCTCTCAACCTTCTTGCACATGCTATGTGGATGAAATGATGATATCATGCCAACTTTCAACCTTTTCAGAGTTCATTTGAAATGCTTTTCAATTTTAGGGTCTTATAGCTCAAAATAATTAGTAAATGCATCAAAAATAACAAATGAAGTCAGAAAGGATTGAAAAATGATGATGTGGCTTTGAATGGTGCATTTTGAACACACAAAAAGTCAGGAGTTCAAATAAGGTTTAAAAAATGAAATCCCTTTGTAACAGACGAGTTTCCGGATGAAATCCGGATACTTGAAAGAGATTGTCCGTGTTGTACACGAAGTGCATCCAGTTTTTGCCGTAACCCTCTCAACTTTCTTGCACATGCTATGTGGATGAAATGATGATATCATGCCAACTTTCAACCTTTTCAGAGTTCATTTGAAATGCTTTTCAATTTTAGGGTCTTATAGCTCGAAATAATTAGTAAATGCATGAAAAATAACAAATGAAGTCAGAAAGGATTGAAAAATGATGACGTGGCTTTGAATGGTGCATTTTGAACACACAAAAAGTCAGGTGTTCAAATAAGGTTTAAAAAATGAAATCCCTTTGTAACAGACGAGTTTCCGGATGAAATCCTGATACTTTGAAAAAGATTGTCCGTTTTGTACACGAAGTGCATCCAGTTTTTGCCGTAACCCTCTCAACCTTCTTGCACATGCTATGTGGATGAAATGATGATATCATGCCAACTTTCAACCTTTTCAGAGTTCATTTGAAATGCTTTTCAATTTTAGGGTCTTATAGCTTGAAATAATTAGTAAATGCATGAAAAATAACAAATGAAGTCAGAAAGGATTGAAAAATGATGACGTGGCTTTGAATGGTGCATTTTGAACACACAAAAAGTCAGGAGTTCAAATAAGGTTTAAAAAATGAAATCCCTTTGTAACAGACGAGTTTCCGGATGAAATCCTGATACTTTGAAAGAGATTGTCCGTTTTGTACACGAAGTGCATCCAGTTTTTGCCGTAACCCTCTCAACTTTCTTGCACATGCTATGTGGATGAAATGATGATATCATGCCAACTTTCAACCTTTTCAGAGTTCATTTGAAATGCTTTTCAATTTTGGGTCTTATAGCTCGAAATAATTAGTAAATGCATGAAAAATAACAAATGAAGTCACAAAGGATTGAAGAATGATGATGTGGCTTTGAATGGTGCATTTTGAACACACAAAAAGTCAGGAGTTCAAATAAGGTTTAAAAAATGAAATCCCTTTGTAACCGACGAGTTTGCAGATGAAATCCTGATACTTTGAAAAAGATTGTCCGTTTTGTACACGAAGTGCATCCAGTTTTTGCCGTAACCCTCTCAACCTTTTTGCAGATGCTATGTGGATGAAATGATGATATCATGCCAACTTTCAA
>NW_025265689.1:0-1527 GCF_018294505.1 Triticum aestivum
TATTTTTCATGCATTTACTTATTATTTTGAGCTATAAGACCCTAAAATTGAAAAGCATTTCAAATGAACTCTGAAAAGGTTGAAAGTTGGCATGGTATCATCATTTCATCCACATAGCATATGCAAGAAAGTTGAGAGGGTTACGAATTGGATGCACTTCGTGTACAAAATGGACAATCTCTTTCGAAGTATCAAGGTTACATACGGAAACTCGTCTGTTACAAAGGGATTTCATTTTTTTAAACATATTTGAACTCCTGACTTTTTGTGTGTTCAAAATGCACCATTCAAAGCCACATCATCAAATTTTTAACCCTTTCTGACTTCATTTGTTATTTTTCATGCATTTACTGCTTACTTTGAGCTATAAGACCCTGAAATTGAAAAGCATTTCAAATGAACTCTGAAAAGGTTGAAAGTTGGCATGGTATCATTATTTCATCCACATAACATGTGAAAAAAAGTAGGGAGGGTTACGACAAAAATTAGATGCACTTCGTGTACAAAATGGACAATCTCTTTCGAAGTATCAGGGTTTCATACGGAAACTCATCTGTTACAAAGGGATTTCAATTTTTGAACTTATTTGAACTCCAGACTTTTTGTGTGTTCAAAATGCACTATTCAAAGCCACATCATCAATTTTAAACCCTTTCTGACTTCATTTGTTATTTTTCATGCATTTACTTATTATTTTGAGCTATAAGACCCTAAAATTGAAAAGCATTTCAAATGAACTCTGAAAAGGTTGAAAGTTGGCATGGTATCATCATTTCATCCACATAGCATATGCAAGAAAGTTGAGAGGGTTACGGCAATAATTGGATGCACTTCGTGTACAAAATGGACAATCTCTTTCGAAGTATCAGGGTTACGTACGGAAACTCGTCTGTTACAAAGGGATTTCATTTTTTTAAACATATTTGAAATCCTGACTTTTTGTGTGTTCAAAATGCACCATTCAAAGCCACATCACCAATTTTTAACCCTTTCTGACTTCATTTGTTATTTGTCATGCATTTACTGCTTATTTTGAGCTATAAGACCCTGAAATTGAAAAGCATTTCAAATGAACTCTGAAAAGGTTGAAAGTTCGCATGGTATCATCATTTCATCCACATAGCATGTGAAAGAAAGTAGGGAGGGTTACGACAAAAATTAGATGCACTTCGTGTACAAAATGGACAATCTCTTTCGAAGTATCAGGGTTTCATACGAAAATTCATCTGTTACAAAGGGATTTCAATTTTTGAACTTATTTGAACTCCAGACTTTTTGTGTGTTCAAAATGCACTATTCAAAGCCACATCATCAATTTTCAACCCTTTCTGACTTCATTTGTTATTTTTCATGCATTTACTTATTATTTTGAGCTATAAGACCCTAAAATTGAAAAGCATTTCAAATGAACTCTGAAAAGGTTCAAAGTTGGCATGGTATCATCATTTCATCCACATAGCATATGCAAGAAAGTTGAGAGGGTTACGGCAAAAATTGGATGCACTGCGTGTACAAAATGGACAATCT
>NW_025265690.1:0-1527 GCF_018294505.1 Triticum aestivum
GGAGTTCATAAGACTGCTGGTAATTTTAGTTTCTGATCAATTCGACTGCACATGTTAGTCATATTTGTAAACGATCCTTGTGCCTTTTGCAGAAAGAGCAACACCGGATTGCGGCCGAAAGCGACTCGCCGTCTGAGGCATTGGCGAGGCCCAAGTGGGACACTCCATTCAACCGGGCGTTGAACATATTGAAACGACAACCGGTGGACACTCGACCGTCGTACGGACGCGTGCACGGTGTCGGAGACGGCGCCACGTGGAAGAAGTACTACCGTGAGACCACGGAGGAGAGAAAGGAAAGACGAAGGTTAACTGAAGAAAACATCGACAAGAAGGTTGAGATTGCGGTTGAGAAGAAATCATCTCAGACAGTCGCAACAGCGGTAGCTGCCGCAAAATAGGTGTTTGGAGATTTGTCTACTTCCTTGGTGACGGGCGTTTTCACTTGGACAAGGCAAAATCCAGAAAAAAATGCAAAGGACTTTCCCCTTGCTGACTTATTGGGGAGCATCTCGACCAGCGTTGCACTCGCACCTGCTCCCGCACCTGCTCCCACACCGGCTCCCGCACCTGCTCCCGCACCGGACGTGCTCGGTGGTGCTTCGTCTTTGGCTGAGCTCGACGCCCTCACGGTATCTGTCACACCGGCCCCCTTCAATATAAATGTATAATCTCCCATTTTCGTTGCCTTTCGGATGTCTCACGTCGCAGACTTTTCTTTGCAAGCCGACGAAACCCTGTGCACCATATTATACACCATCGGCGACCAGAAGGTGGACGTGGGGAAGGCGATGATAATGGAGCCGAAGGAACCATTGTTCCACAGCAGGCCGATCCCCCCGAACGTCTTCGAGGTTTCCGTGGCCAGTGTCAAAACGGGCCACGAGAATTTGCCTCCTCCAATACTAGTGGGGGATGACGATGAGACACCGCCGTGGCTTGGTGATTGTTGCAATAGGTGGGTCCTGTTGTGGCCGAAGAGTGTGCTTCGTATGGAGGCGGCCGGGAGCACACCCACGAGCACGCAACCTCAGCAAGGTATGAACATCAACACCCCACCTACCCAATTAGCGTCGGGTGTCGGGTTGGGTGATAGCAGACGGGGTAAGGAGGAGGCTCCATTAGTCGCTTATGACGTCGCCATGGATGAGGATGAGGACGACGGTGGCGCTGAACAGTATGTCTATACTGGCGCCTCCTCAGGGTTTGAGCGTCATGAGTCGGTGCCTGAATTGCCATCTCAACGTATTATGGACGACCTTCCGGTAGTAAAGAAGTCTAGGAAGAGAGCGAGGAAAGGCAAAAAAGCCGATTCTATGATCCAGCCGCCTCAGCAGCCTCGGCTTCAGGACCATATAGATATCCCCGATGCGGATAAATGGCATATCCCCGGTCAACCAATCATACTTGCAAAAGCGCTACGGGTCAGATTCGGCGATCTAAGGAGATTTCATGACGATGTGCTGCGGGTAGAGAAAGGCCTCATCGCCTCGAAAGATCCAGGATACCCACTCTACGTGGTTAACA
>NW_025265691.1:0-1526 GCF_018294505.1 Triticum aestivum
GAGAGATATGAAGTCTCCGACAAATTCTTTAGCTGTAAGATGGAGGAAAAAAGTTCTGTCAGTGAGCACATACTCACTATGTCTGGGTTGCATAACCGCTTGACTCAGCTGGGAGTTAATCTCCCGGATGATGCGGTCATTGACAGAATCCTCCAGTCGCTTCCACCAAGCTACAAGAGCTTTGTGATGAACTTCAATATGCAGGGGATGGAAAAGACCATTCCTGAAGTATTTGCTATGCTGAAATCAGCAGAGGTAGAAGTCAGAAAGGAACATCAAGTGTTGATGGTCAATAAAACCACTAAGTTCAAGAAAGGCAAGGGTAAAAAGAACTTCAAGAAGGACGGCAAGGAGGTTGCCGCGCCCGGCAAGCAAGCTGCTGGGAAGAAGCCAAAGAATGGACCCAAGCCCGAGACTGAGTGCTTTTATTGCAAGGGAAGCGGTCACTGGAAGCGGAACTGCCCTAAGTACTTAGCGGATAAGAAGGCCGGCAAAACAAAACGTATATGTGATATACATGTAATTGATGTGTACCTTACTAGTGCCCGTAGTAGCTCCTGGGTATTTGATACCGGTGCAGTTGCTCACATTTGTAACTCAAAGCAGGGGCTGCGGAATAAGCGGAAACTGGCAAAGGACGAAGTGACGATGCGCGTCGGGAATGGTTCCAAGGTCAATGTGATCGCCGTCGGCACGCTACCTCGGCATCTCCCTTCGGGATTAGTTTTAAACCTTAATAATTGTTATTTAGTGCCAGCTTTGAGCATGAACATTGTATCGGGATCTCGTTTAATTCGAGATGGCTACTCTTTTAAATCTGAGAATAATGGTTGTTCCATTTTTATGAGAGATATGTTTTATGGTCATGCTCCTATGGTGAATGGTTTATTCCTTATGAATCTCGAACGTGATGCTACACATATTCATAATGTGAGTACCAAAAGAAGTAAGGTTGATAATGATAGTCCCACATACTTGTGGCACTGCCGCCTTGGTCACATAGGTGTTAAACGCATGAAGAAGCTCCATGCTGATGGACTTTTAGAGTCTCTTGATTATGAATCATTTGACACGTGCGAACCATGCCTTATGGGTAAAATGACCGAGACTCCGTTCTCAGGAACAATGGAGCGAGCAACCGACTTATTGGAAATCATACATACTGATGTGTGCGGTCCGATGAGTGTTGAGGCTCGCGGTGGCTATCGTTATGTTCTCACCCTCACTGATGATTTAAGTAGGTATGGGTATATCTACTTAATGAAACACAAGTCTGAAACCTTTGAAAAGTTCAAGGAATTTCAGAGTGAGGTTGAAAATCAACGTGACAGGAAAATCAAGTTTCTACGATCAGATCGTGGAGGAGAATACTTGAGTCACGAGTTTGGGGCACACTTAAGAAAATGTGGAATAGTTTCACAACTCACGCCGCCTGGAACACCTCAGCGTAATGGTGTGTCCGAACGTCGTAATCGCACTCTGTTAGATATGGTGCGATCTATGATGTCTCTTACCGATTTACCGCT
>NW_025265692.1:0-1526 GCF_018294505.1 Triticum aestivum
GTTATCTATGTGAAGGACATGTCTACCAAACCGAGAAAAAGAAAAGATAAGGAAGCGAATACATCATACGATGAGCCAAAGCGCCACATAGTTCTTTCAGGAAAAAGGGACATCCTGGGAGTGGACGGCAAGACAGACATGTCTGAAGATTATGAAAAGTTTCATGAAATTCCTCCCTTCAATGTCAAGGCTGACCCAAGCATCCTGATAAACAATGAAGATTATCCATGGTTACGGCACAATAAGCAAATGACACAAGCGAAGAAAAAGTGACTTTCTCCCGCAACTATTATGATGATACCATGCCAAATTTGTAACAGACGAACATGCTACCATTGTCTGTTTTGTACATGCACATGCTATGCGGGTGAAATTATGATACCATCCCAACTTTCAACTTTTTCAGAGTTCATTTGAAATGCTTTCCTGTCTTATGGTTCGAAACTTTGATACTTCGAAAGTGATTGTCCATTTTGTACACGAAGTGCATCAAGTTTTTGTCGTAACCCTCTCTACTTTTTCGAACATGCTATGTGGGTGAAATGATGATACCATGCCAACTTTCAACCTTTTCAGAGTTCATTTTGAAATGCTTTCCAATTTCAGAGTCATTTAGCTCAAAGAATGAATTAATAGCAAACAGAATGAACTACAAAACTTTTATGCAAATAAAAACAATCAATTAAAATATTATGTTATGATCAACTAAAATAAAACTATAATATTCTTCAATAGCAAAAAGAATATAATTTTTGTGACCTAAAATCAAACTATAAGTATTTAATTGTAAGTATAAATAAAAAATAAATAGCAAAGAAGAAAAAAAATTCTATTTTTATAGTAAAGTTATTCATAAACTAGTGATTCACACAATTTTTTACAAATTGAAATTTAAACTATTCAAAATTTAAAACTAATGGCACTAACAGAAAGTTTATAATTTTTGTGACCTAAAAGCAAAAAGAAATCACTAAAAACTGTAAGTATTTAGTTGTAAGTAGAAATAAAAAATAAATAGAAAAGGAAAAGATAAGGAAGTGAATACATCATACGATGAGCCAAAGCGCCACATAGTTCTTTCAGGAAAAATGTATATCCTGGGAGTGAAGGGCAAGACAGACATGTCTGAAGATTATGAAAAGTTTCATGAAATTCCTCCCTTCAATGTCAAGGCTGACCCAAGCATCCTAATAAACGATGAAGATTATCCATGGTTACGGCGCAATAAGCAAATGACACAAGCGAAGGAAAAGTGAAGACTTTCTCCCGCAACTATTATGATGATACTATGCCAACTTTGTAACACACGAGTATGCTATGCCAACTTTTTCAGAGTTCATTTGAAAACTATGAATTTAGGTCAAATTTTCTCTATAGGTGCATCTATGTTCATTTTTTTAGTAAAGTTAATCACAAACTTGTGATTCACACAAATTTCAAAGAATTCAAATTTTAACTATTAATATTTGAAAACTAATGGCACTAACAGAAAGTTTATAATTTTTCTAAAACTAATGGCACTAACA
>NW_025265693.1:0-1526 GCF_018294505.1 Triticum aestivum
TTCCATCCGCAAGGAGATCCGGCCGGGGTGTCGCTCACGGCCCCAAACGATGTGAGCAGGGTTCCCGAGCCCACCAACCGGGTGCCACTCGGTACACCGGGCCACGTGTGCCTAGTCTGTCCCAAGCCCACCCTGCCGGGTGCCACTTGGTAGAAAAATAGCACTACCTACAAACACCAGAAACTAGTTGCGACTCCTGGACAGAGATCAAGTTGGCTAATAAGTCGAGAGGGGCACTTAAGCATTCCAATGTGTGGTAGTATCGAGTCATTGGACAACATACATAGAACTCAGTGCTTAAGGACGGTTCCAGTGAGACAACCCACCATGTACTCCTACATGGCCTCTCACCGCTACCTTTACCAAATCGTGTTCACACACTTAACTCTCAGCATCAGAACATATCGTAACACTCCAATTCATTCCCAATGAATCAGACCTGACACAACTCTAAGCAATAGCAGGCATAGCATGGTAGGAACACAACAATGGCTTCAATCAATTCCTACACATGCTAGTGGGTTTCAACTATTTACTGTGGCAATGACAGGTCATGCAAAGGAATGGGTTCAACTACCGCAGCACAAAGTAGCAGATGAACCGTTGTTGTCCTAATGCAATAACTGAGAGCAGGAGCGAGAGAGTAGGGTTTTATCGAAATGAACAAGGGGGTTTGCTTGCCTGGTAAATCAACAGAGGAGGCACTGCTTCACAGACAGGTACTCTGGAACGGACTCCGGAGCAGGACCTATCGAGAAGGAACAGTGTCGGCAATCAAAGCACAAACATATGCAACAATATGATGCATGAACATGGCATGTAGATGTGATGCTGTTTGAGCTAATGTAACTAGTAATCATTTGGTTTGAAGTCCATTTGAACCAAAGGTTCAAATGCATCTCCAAATTAAGCTCCTACATATGCCATGATGTGTTTCCTCATATTCAGCATGTATAAGTTGGTTTGTCATGCATGAAACTAGTACAGATGGAAAGATTGCATTTTTCTGATAATTTTTCATATATAAATTATTTTAATCTGAGCTACGGTTGAATTGTTATGAATTTTTGAAGTTTAAAACAATTTCTGGAATTTTCTGATTTAATTTAAATCCAGAAATCATATTATTGCGCCAGCATGACGTCAGCACGACGTCAGCGGTCAACTGGGCTGGTCCGGGTCAAACCTGACGTGTGGGGCCCACACGTCAGTGACAGGGGGTTAAACAGGGGTTAATTTAGTTCTAATTAAAAGTTAGTGGCGCTGGGGCCCACTGTCAGTGTCAGGGGGGGTTAGTTAACGGTGATTAGCACTAAGCTAATCACCTGCCGACGGGGCCCACTCGTCAGGCCGGCGAGGTCGTCGGCGGCGACCTCTGGACGCGGCGGCGTCCGCGAAACAGACCACGGGGGCGGCGTCGGAGAGCACCGGGGCGTAGCCCGGGCTCTCGCGCATCTGGTAGGGCAGGTGGAAGTAGCGGGGGAGGCCGGAGCTCGCCGGAGCAAAGCTCGCGGCGGCGGCCGGAG